>NC_056728.1:1293314717-1293367217 GCF_019279795.1 Protopterus annectens
TTTGTTAATTGAAGTGGAAGACAGACAATGTAGAATGCTGTAAGGGTGACACTGAAGGCAAACCTCATGATACCTGTAACAGTAATACCTCCCCTGTGCATATATTGTGCATATATCAGCACAGTTGGCAAAAGAAAGAGTCAGTAAGGCAGGCAGATAGCATGCTAACAGTATAAAAGGTTTGATATAATTGTGAACAGAGGTAATGTTCCCTCTCTATTGGTCATCTATGACACCTATCATATCATACAACACCCCATGTGGCATGTATGTCTTTAGACATGTCCACCTAATGCAATGCCTACAAACATACCCAAATAACAGGATCATAGGACCTACACAAGACCTGTATTGACAGCTCAGGGAAATCCAGCTCTGCTCTGTATGTTCCTGAGTATTGACAGGTGATATGTTCATGACATGTACAGCTATGTGTGGCCACACCTCCTACATATACCCCATGTCAACAATTGCAAGCCATGCATGCTGTGTGCTGTCTGGACATTAGCCTTAGTACCACAATAGCCAGTACATGCTGGGGTGAGATGTTTACAAGCCACAGACCTTGCACATGCATGAATAAGTGTACTGCCTAGCTCTAACAGTGCACATTGCTGGCACTCTTCCAGTAAACATGAGGTGTGTGCGGCAAATGTGATGTGCTCACTGTTGACCATTACAGTGCCCTGGCTTCACCATGGCACTGTCAAGTAACAGTTTGTTGGAGCATGACATGGAATAATGCTGTATGTGTCATGCTGATATGTACTGTTGTCATATATGTACACTTGGCTACTCGGTGAAGGTGGTGGTGTCCTACCAATACATGAATACAACATCCATTATGGTGTAATGCTCGGCTATGTTTCACACATTGCATGGGGAAGGTGTGGAATGTATCCTCTTGACCTGCTCGTGCACTTACTGATGTAGACCGCATATGTGTACATGTATTGATGTTTGTGTAGATTCCATGTGTGTGCAATGTCTGATGTCTGAAGGTGACTGTTGTCTTAGTACATCATGCTGTTGCAATACAGCCTCAACATTGCCAACTGTATATGGTGATATGCTCTAAGTACAGTAAGCCATACATGAGGTATGGACAGATGTTTGGACATAACTAATAAGTGGTGGGGCTTATTTGCAGATGAATGATTACTGAGGACAACTGACTGGTGTGTTACAATCAGTCCTACAATAACCTGTGTAACTGCTAAGGTCAGGTTTTGTTAATTGAAGTAGAAGATAGACAATGTCGAATGCTGTAAGGGTGACACTGAAGGCAAACTCCATGACACCTGTAACAGTAATACCTCCCCTGTGCATATATTGTGCATATATCAGCACAGTTGTCAAAGGAAAGTGTCAGTAAGCTTTGTACTGGATGCGATAGTGCTGAACTTTTGTAATACCTATCATGAGATAGGCAGGTATTTGATTCACAGTACTGGCACATGTGGGTGTGTGTGTGTCCATATATGTCACGTATGGTTGGGAATACATCCCACATGTTATCACACTCCTGAACACTGTTGTTGACACCAATACAGAGTGAAGTGTAGAAAGAAAGGCATAGGCAGGTGGTTGAACCTCACACATGTAAAGTGTCTGTATGTGTGTGACATAGGTGTATATCTTTGTGAATGCCACAGTGTGTGTGGGTGTGTGTGTGTGTGTGTGTGTGTGTGTGTGTGTGTGTGTGTGTGTGTGTGTGTGTGTGTGTGTGTATGGCTGTCTGTGTGTATGGCTGTCAGGTCCCTGGAGTGAGGCTGTATTTTACCATAGTGAAATGTTAATGCACCCTCCACCCATCCACTCAATGCAATATAGCATCCCTGTTGATATCATCAATCACAGATGGGTATTCTAACTGCCTGTTAACATGTACACCCTGGGGTGTGACCTGTTGCTACATAGCCTACTGATGGACCCCCCTCCCCACATACACTCACTGCACTGTAGTATCCCTGTCGATGTCCTCGATCTTAGGCCATTCCAACTACCTGTACATGTGTAATCTCTGTGGCACGTCTTGTAATTGCATAGTACTATAATGATGATATGCACATAGGCAGGGGTTCTCATCCGAACACTGGCAACTGTGTGTGTGTGTGTGTGTGTGTGTGTGTGTGTGTGTGTGTGTGTGTGTGTGTGTGTGTGTGTGTATCAGAGTGTGTGTTACTGTGTCTGTAAATCCCTGAGTGTGTGGGTGCGTCTATGTTTGCATGCTGTCATGGCAGTGGTTATTACTAATTCTCAATGAGAAGCCACTATTTCCACTGGCCTTTACCCTTGTCATCTGGCATACCACTCTTTTACCTCCTCCCCACTCCAGGTAACTATACCTGTGATGTCACCCACTATGGATGTGACGGTTTTGAACACAGTAGCTTACTACACAGCTATCATGCTCTTGGATCATTAGAACAGTAAACATAATTGAAACATGGGAGAATATAACTGTGATGGGGAAGCTACAAAGTGCATGCTGGTATTGTCATACTGACCTGTGGGTAGTCAACATGTACATATGGGACACTAACCGCAAACACCGACTTCCCCCGGCACATGCAACAACACCTGAAAGAGGAAGGTAGAACGTCAAGATCAACATGCTGTTAGTGTTGTTACACATGATACATACTGTCAAATGTACAAAATGCATTCTAAAATTATAATACATGGTATGTCTGCTGCTTGTCAACACTGCTCAACAATATTAATCTACAATTGTCTGCCTAGTATGTTCACCCTGTGCATCAGACCATATGAGCATGTCCCTGCACCGATAGTGTGGATGACAGGGATGTGGCACAGGTATCATCATATGCACAGGGTGATAATGTTTTCCAGAGGTCTGGGCTGCACCATTGGATAACATCATGTGTGTGTGTTAGGGCCTGTGATATCATTGGAAGTGTGTGGATGTTATGCGTGTGTGTGTGTGTGTGTTGAGGTGCCCTACATTTGTTTCCGGTGTGTGTGTATGCATGCACACATGACTGACATGTGGCTGGTCTACACAGGGGTATTATTGACAGCTGCAGACTGTACTAGGCAGGTTTCACAGCTCATGGTGTCCGGCCACAGCCATGTGACCTGCGCCTGCCAGGGGTTGCACGGGCACTACCAGGCAGAGGTCCAGATTAGGTACTGTCTAATGACACATGTCCACTGGAACTGTGTCCCTGTTGGGACCGTCCAGGACAATGTGCACATGGCCTGCTGTGTCCTGGTGTGAACTGCACAGCACCAGTTGCACTGCTGCTGCTACTGCCACTATGGGAGTGGGCATGTGCAGTAGCATGTTCATGTAGACCTTCAACAGGTGATGTAGCTGACCTACATCAATGTGCCTGATGCCTCACTCCCACCAGATGTTCCAGCACAGACATTCCACGCTCGAGGATTGACATGCCACAGTCAAGGACTCCCACCATGTCACCCAATCGTCTATCCAAAACATCTGCAAGATGATGGTGAGCATTTGCAATTGTCTGGATGTTGTCAGTTAAAGAATGGACTGCAGCCCTCTGAAGCCTCAGACCTTCTCTGTTGTGCCATTCAGCATGTGCCTTTGCCTCCATTACAGCCCGAAACATGCATCTGGTGACTCCAGCTGATGTGCTTTGTCTCACAAGGACATGTTGGCCAGTGCTCCTCCTACAAGCAGCGCTGGGCACATGCCTGTGTGGGACATCACCAGTCAGTTGACTGGGATCATGGTGTGCAGGCACACCTTCCATAATCTCCACACTTCCCTGTTCCATGTTACCACCCACCAACTGTCCTTCCTCTATGGCCAGTGGTGATGGGGTATGTGTAGGCAGGGGAACAGTGTGTGAGGATGAGGGGGAGACAGGTGGAATGGCAACCAATGGCACAGATTCAGAACCTGACAACCCTGCCTGTGCCTCAATCATACTATCACCATCACTGCTAGAGTCTGTGGGGACACTAACATCAAGTGGAAAGCAGGAGAGTAACGCACCTATATCAACACCTGTGAGGGGAAGACAAGAACTGTACATTGCAAGTTATACCAGACACACACACACACACACACACACACACACACACACACACAGACACACACACACACACACACACACACACACACACACACACACACACACACACAGGCAGACAGACAGACACACATACAGACATATAGACATACACACACAGACAGACACATACACACAGACAGACACACAGACACACACACAGAGACAGACAGATGCACAGGCACACACACACACAGACAGATAAACACACAGACAGGCAGACAAACACAGACACACACGCTACATGCAGGTGATATGGCAGATGGCATTCAGCTTAGACAATTATAGTTTCAGCTTAGACAATTATAGTGGTAGTTATCATACATCCCTGAGTTGCACACAACAGCATGCATGTGTTATAGCAGACTGCATGCACCTTACACAATTATAGTGGTGGTTAGCATACATACCTGTATTGCACCATTTGTGTTAGTTGCCTATGCCCCATACCTGCAACACAATGCATTCACTTTGAACTGTTGCACCACACTGCCATGGTGTGTGCAACATACACCACATGTTAACAGACCATCGATGACTTTTGTACATCTGCCACTGATGCTTTGTGTTGGCCACCACCCCTATGTTTGAGGACATGAGCAGCAGGGTATGTCTACTGCATACTATGTTTGCCTGAGCCCTAGCTTGCATATCTCCCCCAAAGCAGTGCATGTCTGTTCAACATTATTCCACCTACCCCTGAGCTGAGACTAGACAATGTGCATGTGGCTGTACACACATGTTTGACATGGCTGAAATGGTGCCACAGACCAACACAGGTTTACAGTTCACCAGCCTGCCGTGTGGTGTATGCCCTTGCCAATCACATGTAGTATGACATGTCTTCTGCTGACGTGTTGAATTATATGCATACATGTGTAACACAATGGTGTCCTTTCCAATCTACAGTACAGTAATGGTGTCCCAATGCAGGGACGTGATATACTAACCTGGGCCTTCAGCTGATGCAATGTTGTCTGTCCACCCTACAAATATGCAGGGACATACTGCACATTCAGCTGATGTGCATAGCCACTGCAGGGCATCATGTAGCTTCACAATTGCTATACAATGTGAGCTACTGACACAGTTCATAGCCATGACTATGTTCACATACAATACATATCTAATGTGGAATGTAACCCATGTCACTGAGGTGTATACACACTAAACCCTAATGTGGAATGTGTGACACAGGTCACAGAAGGGTATACGGATGACAACCCTGCACATCTGCAAACATATTACTGATGCCTAGCAACTATGCCCACACATGGCTAACTTAGCAGTACTCTATATCCCACATGCCATCTGTGTACCTCACACACGAGGAGCAGGCATGACAGTGATGTCTGACACCAGCAAGGTGACTGTACTGTATCTGTGGCCTGATGTGGTTGTATGTGTATGTTGTGCAACACATGTATGTATCTGGATACTATATAGGTGAATGCTTTCATGTCGTGACACACTCAAGATGTTCAAGACATGTTATGTGGTGGTTTCATGTTATGTCTACACAAGCTGTGCACAGGCCTGTATAATGTTTAGTGTTTCACATCTGCAATATCACCATTACACAAAGGCCATATGTGTATTGTGTCAAGCCAATGTACAACAGGGCATACACACATGTACATCACTTCTACTATGTGTGTTGCTTCATGTCTCTGGCCATCCTCCATGGCCATGTGTACACATGTTCTGTCCAATGGTTGTGATGGCCATCTTATTTCACATGTCAGTGTTATCCCATATGACATACACCCATAGATGTCATATGCTCCACTGAGGACAAGGTTATGCAGACAAAGGGTGGTATGTATGGGATGTGAGACATGTTTTGCAGGATAGTTGAGCAGTGTTGCAGTCAGCCCACTACATGTCATGGACATTTCAGATAGCACATGACATTGTGTGATATTCATAGCAAGGGTATAATCCACAAGGGTGTATCCTGTGGGCCGGTCATACTCCAGCTCCAACACATTTAGAGTGTGTGTACGCATATGCTCTCTGTACAGTACTGTTCGTATTCCCAACATGTGTAATGCTGATATGTAGTACCTGTCCCTACAGTGGAACACACCTCCACCATTGTATTCACTGTTGTCTACACATCTGGCAATGACAGTTTGGAAGGTTTAGTGTAGGTGTTTCATATAGTCTTCAATTGTTTCACATGGGTAAACACTGAGATGCATTGCAGGTCTGACCAGTGTCCATTAACAGGACCACCATACATTATGTGTACATGTGGTATGGCAGATAGCATGCAATTAATATCTTCCATGCATTATCAAGCCTGGTAAATAATAACAATCTCACCTGACACAGGCTGCTGTCACTGCAAAATGCCAGAGGTACCTAAACAGGAGTGTCACAGCAGTAAGATCATTATCCACACCTGTGTGATAGCTACAGGGTGCAATGTCCATGTTAGCACATAAAACAGTACAATACACTATACTATGGAGTATGCACATCTGTGCATACATAGAGTAGCAGACTATAGTATGTGGCATGTGTGCATACATGCCTTGCATATGATGTTACATTACATATTGTACAGTAACACTATGTGAAATATAGTTGTGTTATATGTGCAATAGTGACTTACCAGGCAACTCCAGGCTCGGTGGTTGAGAGACACCCACCTCCACAATACCAGCTAAAGCTTGTGGATGGAGGTCTGCAGGTGTCCCCAGGTTGGCCAGTAGCTCCTCGGTACGTATGAGTGGGGGCTGGATGAGTGGCCTCCCACCTGTTGCACCTTGTTCCCTGGTGATTGCATTAGCATGCTGTTTTGCCCATCTTATGAGATCAGTGCAGTGTCGGCGCACCTGCTGATAGGCGCGATTGTGACCGCTAACATCATTTACTCTCCTGCAGAGTTCCTCCCACAGGGCATCCCGCTGCTGTGCATCCTGTGGCACATGGCTGAAGAGTGTTGTGTGGTTGTCAAGGAGGCATGGGACGAGGACCTCATCCTCCAAGTGGCTGTATGCTGGCAGTCTGCTACATGGCATACCTGGAAGACATAATGCTAGAGACAGGTCACAGTAACTCACAGAAAAGTACAGCAGTACAGCTGAACATACATGTGTATCACATTTATTAAGATTACAAATACATCTTTGCAAATCTACATGACACTAACACCACTGACATGTATAAGTCACACACATCTGACACTTACTGGTGATGTGATGTTATCACCATATATGTGTGTGTCATGTGATGACATTGCTCATACACCATGTGGATGTTGTCTTGACGTGGACATGTCTGTTTGCCTGTACTGGTGTCTTTACCTATCAGCACATGCCTGGATGTGTTCACATTAATTCAATCGACTTTAATGCGGTGTATATGTGACATATATAGTCATACATAGCCATGTATGTGTTTTGCCATATACATCTACATGGCACTGTACAGCTGTAGCATCCTGCCATGCATTGCCTGCATTGCACATGTGTAACACATGGGACAATAGCTAATCTGATGGTATTTGCACGGTTGGATATCAACTATAGCATGTATGGTCATAGTGATCTAGTAGGCTATATGCCCTGAGCCATTTATAAGGCTAGGCAGACAGATTACCTAGCTGTAGGCAACAGACATGTAAGTTTCAGTGGCCAGTTTAAGCAGTGCCATAGAACTTATCCACAGGGTTACTGATATATTTGGCATGCAGTCATCACACCATGTCACAGAGAGGGGCGATGTGAAGCTTCGCTGGACAGGCATGCATAGTATGGCAAGAGTATGTTAAGTGTATGGGACAAAGATCTGTCAGGCATGTTGTGATCCTTGCACTAGAAAGGTGAATGTCCATGAAGTATGTGTTTATTTGGGATCAGGATGTGTTAAGTGTAGCATGTCCAAAACCTTTGGGTTGGGCATGGCTTTATTCAGGGTAGCCTGCATGCTACATAGTGCAGCTAGGGATTGGGAAGGGCAGTGCAGGCCATCTACATGTGGACAATAACCCTTAAAGGAAATATGTGATCTATTATGGGTCACATGGGTGTTGATCATGGCTGAGCAATTATCTCTATATTCTTGGATGGCACCCTGTCATGATTAGGGGTGCCACATATGACTACCTGTCTGGTGTGGTGAAGTAACTATCAAAGGAAAGAGTACTGTCCAGCTGCATCCCATACACACAGTTGCCATTATGTTGACCACTGCCTAGGTGGTAGTTCATGGTTACAGGGTTTGTAAAATAGGGGATGACAATGCAATACTTAGCTGTCAGATTGTGGCCATACGTCACACACCACACATCTGACACACTAAGGCCCTTCTGTATGTTAAACACAGCACACATTGAGTCGACTATTGCTCCTAGTTCATAGTCATTTGCAAACATCAATTGGCTGATACCCTCTGTGTTAGTCTGTATGGTATAGATAACAAAGAGGGGGAATACCAGGAATGAACCGTGTATCACTGTGTCTGGCACTGGTTTGATGTGTGTGTATTAGTCAGACACCTTCTGTAGTGTTGGTTCTGCCAGCAGTCCAGTTGCCAACCACTCCTGTGACATAGGAATATACACCTAGTTTACTACGTGTAGCTGGAACACAGTATGGGTGATGTTGTCCTACAACCTGGCAAGGTCATGATATGCAGTGTGAATCAACCCTACTGACATCTACATCTGTACTGAGTACATCAAATACATTGATCACGGTTCATGGCCTTACAGACCACACTCAGCAGGGTAGCTGTGCACTATTTCCCATTATCAATGGTGTCTCTCCCTTTGTGGGGTGTGATAACTGTTGCTGTGCACCATTCAGTGTATACACAGCCTAACATGGAGCTATGATTGAACATGATGTGTATATGGATAGCTGAATGTTCTTACATTTGTGTAGGATACACCCTGGGATGTTGACAGGTCCCATGAAAGCTGTATGCATGGCTTTAGAGAGTGCAGTTTGTACCTGCATAGTCATTATTACAGGGTACCTGTAGATTACATGGCTATATTACTAAGTGTACTTGTTGTGGGGGGGGGGAGGTGGGAGTGGGTTTATGTTCCCCAAGACCCTATCTGTTTGAATGGGTGCTATTTCTGTAGGTGCAGTACTTCCCATGCCATAGTGCTGTGCAGCACAGCAGGTCTTGTCATTGTCATTAGGATTAATGACACAGCTATCGAATGCTCTGTGCTTGGCCTCATAATATGTGGCTGATTAGTTTCACAGTAGCTTTGTGTGGTTTTATATGGTGTATCTGCATCTTACTGAGGCTGACCAGGGATTACCTACACTCATGTGTGTTCACTCTTGCAACAGTTACTACCTTCTGTGGTACAGTTTAAAGCATGGCACCACCAGTTTGCCTTCTTGTTTGTGTTGGGTTGAATCCTGGTTCTGTTTCAATGGCACAATCACTGCACATGTGTGACTGCTTAAGGTTCATTTGTGTAGGATTCAGCATTTGCACATGCTTTGTCCATCTGGATGGGTGCCATGACAGTCACCACTCTGCTCTTAGGAAACATAACATTGGCATTGGAGACTAACTATGTGTAGCATACTGCTAGCCCTGTTTGTGTGACTACTGTGATTCAGGTCAGTGGGGTCGATGGAATCCAACATGCATTGAGCGCAGGTGTTGGTACATGAGGAGTCTTCCCAGTTCATAATAGAATAGTTGAGAGTAGCCATTATTATGGTTCTGTCTCAGACCTAATCTTCCCCATTACAACACATTATGACAGTTGGGAAATCCGCGGCCTGGTGGGTGATCTGTCGCAAGGTGCAATTTGAATTCCACTTTGGCACAAAGGTAGTTATTCAGCATAATGCATCCGAAGTTATGCAAGTGCAACTAGTGCGGGGGTGTACATATCCTTCAGTAATATGGACACACCTGTGGCCTGTGTGTTCCAATAAAGGATAATGGGCAAGAGGTGAGGTATGTGTTATAACATGGTCATGCAGGTGTGCTCTCCAGAGCTTTGAAACATGTCTCAGTCACTGCACAGATATGTTCTCCATGTTAGGGATTGACATATGTGTATCCATATAGTGTTTCTGACATGTATCATTGTGTAGCGAGACCCGCAGTTTATTGCTTGGCTGTCCCTGTAACAGCAGTGGACCCTCACTTGAACCATGCATGATGAAGGCACTATAAGGGAAGCATGAGCCCTAGGCAGTATCCAGATTCCCAGGGGTGACAGGTGCAGGCCCTGTCTGGCAAAGCATCATGGTCTGTCAACCATGTTATCCCAGGCAGACAGATACTGGATACCCTTTGACTTGCACCACTACACTAGACAATTGTGGAATACAATCCTTTTGTCTCTGTACTGCAGTATCATTCTGGCCAATGGCAGAATGCTACCCAGGCCTTGGGACATACCTGCATGGGCTACAAGACTTGACAGTTCCTACATGTGTTTCCATGCAGTCCAGGCTACTGCATCACAGGTCCTGCACAACAACATGGAATATGGCAGAGCCATGTGTATAGTTCAAAAGGTGGTCTGAGTGTATGGGTATGTGGCTAATCATGGCAGACAGGCAGCTGACAGTATGTATGCCCTCGTATAGGTTGGTGTGTAACATAGTGCTAGTTTGCATTCACAAATGAGTACTGTTGGGCATGTTTCCAGTCACGTGTTCTGAGGTGTGGCACAATTATGCAAACTATGTCATACAGTTTGTGTATTTCGGTGTCTGTCTCTTCTTGCTTGGAGGGGGTCACTTGTTTGGCTAGATATTTAGACGCGTCTGTGAATGTGTGTGATTCCTGTTAGTGTGTGTGGGTGTCCTTACTGTGTTCTGGTAAGGGTATGTGTTGGTTGTGTTGATGAGCTGCATGTGTTAACCTATACCTCATGACTGTCCAGTCCAGTCATGGCTGTAGACTGGGCTGCCTTCCAGCTTACTCCTGTAGCTGCATCCCAAACAATGTGTGGGGCATGGTGTTGGGTGGGTTTGGCAGTATACATGGCATAGAGATTACATTCCCCCAGGATAGCCACATACACAAAGCTGACATTAGTAAACACCAGTAGCTGACTAGTGGACATGCCTGTATGAGCATTCAGTACTACAAGTACCAAGTACTGTATTTAGTTTATGTATTGCCTATGAAGATGTTTTAGACAGTGATGCTCACATGTAAATATTTGTGGTATGGACGTGACAACACTGGCTATTACGGAAACATTGTAGCTACCATTAGCAGCAATCCTCCTCTGAGGGGCACATCACATCCTGTTAGTTGATTACAGATGATGCAAGTGTCTACAGGTCTGTTTCATTCTCTGGGTATATACTCATATATCCACCAGGACCATGAGCTATGTTGGGCACAGACACCCACTCTCCAAACAGAGTCATGTATCAATAGACTCTGATGCCACTATCAACATGATCAGGATATAATCAGAGCCATCACCTATGAAGCGGCCATTACACATGGGCAGCTGTCTCCTACATCTTACACTCCTACTGCAGATGTTACACTGGAGTTAAAGATGATCTGTAACCTGTTTCATTACCAGTGCTGTGCACTACCTTACATACAGTATGTGCAAGCAGCTGTTAGGTTGGCAGTGAGAGGCTGGGCTACACAAACCTGGTAGTTCAACCAGTGTGTCTCTACTCTCAATATCCACTCTATGTAGGTGTGCACATAGCCATTTAGCCCAGCCCTGTAACAATGGTCACTACACATTTGCATAACATGTACACATGCACAGCTCTTATTGCTTGCAAACGATACTAGAGAGGTCCAGCCCTGTAATAAGGGTCACTACACATTTGCATAACATGTACACATGCACAGCTGTTATTGCTTGCAAATGATACTAGAGAGGTCCAGCCCTGTAACAAGGGTCACTACAAGTACAAGTATGACACTGTCATTGTACATGCTGGTGTGAATGATCTAAGATGTACCTCCCTGGACTACATAAAAAGAGACATTGAGAAGCTCTCTGATCATGTAGCCCAAGCTGGTATGACCCTGACCTTGAGTAGCATACTACCTTCACCTAGAATGATACCACAATACAAAGACAAAATGTTCAATTCCAACAACTGGCTAAGCTTCTGGTGTCATTCTAAGGGGATCCAGTGTGCCCGGGATGACATGATAGACAAGCCCCGCTGTTTTGCCAGAGATGGGTTGCACCTGTCACACCTAGATTTTCGAATACTGGCCAAGGCTCTTGCCATCCCCATAGTGCCTTTTTTAGGCAAGACTCAAAGGACAAAGCAACCACTGTAACCAGCACAGGTAACCAAAAACTAAGGTTAATGCTACTCAACATCAGAAGTCTCAACCTCAAAATACACACACTTGAGGCTCTCCTCAGCATGGAGAAAACCAATGTTTGTGCAGTGACGGAAACCTGGTTCAACGCTCAAGAGAGCACCCCATCACTGCCAGGTTACAATTCATATCATACCTTCCAGCCTCAGTTACCGAATCGCAGTACAAAGGGCGAAGGTGTATCTATATTCATCAAGTATACCCATATCTCCAGGTTAGTAGCGCAGCATGATGCCCCAGAGATCATCCATGTGCAACTATCAGCAGGCAAAACCACATTTCAAGTCATAGCCAGTTATAGATTGCCCACTATGTCCCAAGATGCTCACTCTGCATTCCTTGAGACATTGGAAAATATAAAGGTCCTACCCAACACCATAATCTTGGGTGATTTCAACTACCCTGGTTTAGACTGGGCAAACTACCAATGTTCCAACTCTTATGCTCAGTGATTCATAGAATTTATAAATTCAAATGCCCTTGAACAACTAGTATGTTCCCCCACTAGAGGGGACAACATATTGGATTTAATCATCACAAATATGGGCGCCCATTGTATCACACCCATTATCACTCCCTCCTTGGTCAGATCCGACCACAAACTGATAACCCTGGACATCCTCACCCCTCTACCTCCCCCAGTCAAAGAAACCATAGTCAAAAACCTTTCCAAAGTAAACTTCAAACTACTTGCATCTGAAGTGGAAAGTTTCACTATTCCCTTGCAGAAGGATAATGATATCCAGGATGCAGAATCCTACACCAAGGCACTGTATATGCATCTTCAGGATTGCATGGACCATGCTATCCCAAATAAAACAAAGACTCTTTCCTCAAGCAAGAAGAAACCAGTCTGGTGGACCCCGGCCATAAGCAAACTTTACAATAAAAGGAGGAGACTTATACAAAAAAGGCCAAATCTCAAGTAGAAAAATCATCCCTGATCAGCATTAGTAAGAAATTGAGGGCCCTCATCAAGTCAACTAAAGCTAATTTTGAAAAGAAAGTTGCCAAGGATGCCAAGGATAACCATAAGGCCTTCTATGGCTACGTCAAAAAACTAAATGGCAATGCTCAGGTCTGTTCTGAGCTAGTACAAAATGGAACAAAATACACTGACCCTTCTGACATTGCCAACATCTTGGCTGACAGGTTCAGTGCAAATTCCCCCCCCCCCTCACCACCTACAGGGCCTATTACCATTCCAGGGGATTATGTAAGTCCAATTATTACTGATACATTGGTTAACAAGGCTCTATCTAAAGCTAAAAACACTGCCTCCATGGGACCAGATGGTGTCCCAGGCTGTGTCATACGTGAGCTCCAAAAGGAATTAACCCTGCATCTTAATACCCTGTTCAGTCTCAGCCTCTCCACAGGATATGTCACCATAGAATGGTGCACAGCAACGGTGGTCCCGCTACACAAGGGTGGGGCCACAACTGACCCTGGGAACTACCAACCAATAAGCCTGACCTGTCTGATCTGTAAGGCTATGGACTGAATCATTATGGAACTCATAAATGGAGAGATTGGGAACCTCCAGTTGCCGGACCCCATACAGTTCAGCTTCGTCAAGGGCAGATCATGCCTCCTGAACCTGGTGGATTTCTTTGAGACAGTTACTCAGGCTATAGATAAGGGAAAGGAGGTACACATGGCTTACCTTGACCTTGCTAAAGCATTTGACACCATTCCCCATTCAGGTATTATTGATAAGCTCACCAGCCTGGACATAAACCCTTACGTCACAAGATGGATTGCAAACTGGCTCTCAGACAGATCCCATAAAGTAAGAGTAGCGGGATCTATGTCCGAATCCAGACCAGTAATGAGTGGTGTGCCTCAGGGCCCTGTCCTGGGGCCCCTTCTGTTTGGCATATACTTCTCAGATGTACAGGCAAGCACAGAAGGGCTGTGGCTGACTATGTTTGCGGACGACTGCAAACTGGGTGCTATAATAGAGTCCCTGGCCGACATGGAGATTCTCCAGAAGGGCCTAAATGAAACTGATGCATGGTGTCAAAGCCATGGTCTCAAGCTAAATGCAAAAAAATGCACAGTAATCCCCTTTGGGAAAAACAGAGGACCCGCAAACTACAACATAGGAGGTAATCCCCTGAAATCTGAAGAAGAAATAAGGGATCTAGGGACCCAAGTAAATAGTCAGCTTTCCTTTGATAACCATGTTACCAAAGTGGGTAGAAAATCCTTCTATGTGACCCATCTGTTCATGAAAGGGTTCGCATGAAGATCTAAGGATGTAATGGTGCCCCTCTACTCTTCCCTCATCAGACCCATTATTGAGTACAATGCACCAATTGGAATGTACCTGGCTAGACATCTCCAGCAGCTGGAGAGACCACAGAGGTACTTAACCAAGAGGATTACTGGCCTCAAACAGTTGCCCTATGCAGCACAATTGAAAAAGCTAAGACTGTTCTCTGTTGCATATCGCTTTCTCAGAGGCGATCTCTGTCTAACATACAGAGCCATGTCCAACCCAGAATTGTTGAACATGCTCCATCTTAGCAAAACCAAATCTACTCGAGCTACATGCTCTAGGGATATAAACCTCAACACAACAATGAATAGAACATGCTGGAGGGATAGATTCCCTTCGCAGAGACTTCCTTTACTGTGGAACATGGTCCCAATCTACATAAGACAGAGCCCCTCACTATCACTCTTCAAGAGGAACCTTGATGAGTGGATGGGTAACAGAAAGTTCACACTGGGGATCACACCAACAGCACTACTAGATAGGGGCCAAGGGTACTAGCTGCTAGTACAAGGGTCTAGGGAACTACTAAAGGGGCGGTGAATACCACAACATGGCTGGGCTAATATATGCCTTTGTGCAGATAGCCCAGTACCAACCTATGAACCTACTACACATTTGCATAACATGTACACATGCACAGCTGTTATTGCTTGCAAACGATACTAGAGATGTGGATATTACATGTGTTATGTGCATGGATAGTTACCTGGATCTTCCAATTATCTTTGCTATCATGCTGCTAAACTGTCAGATGAATACAAATGATATGTATTCTGTTACTGAGTATTGTAATTGCCAAAAGACATAACTACTGTTTGCATAACACAGCAGAACTGCTATGTAGACTAGAATACAGATCTGTCTAAAATACTGTACATTACACAGTTATTGGCACAATATCCCACAATGCACACCATATTTGCACGGTAAGCCCAACTTTAACATGTTCATCTTACTTATACACCCATACATATGTCAACTGATACAATATATTGACATATACTATCCCCTGTAACAGCACATACTTGTTGGACCAATCCTGACACTGACAGTGGTTGGAAGCAAATTGGTGGTTTCCAAGTCCATATCATCCCTTGTAGTGTATGCGGAATTTGCCGTGTGACATACAGCAGTACACACATAGAATACTACAAGCATTACTACTGATTAACAATACATCACTACAAGATAGCTATTTCCACTATATGCATTGATTACACAGTAATTCTTACAGAACAGGTGCTACATACACAGACATATTACATGTTATACATACCATCTTAGTAATTGGAGGTGTTATTGACTAGTATAATACTCATTTTCAGTTCATCTTTCAGTGTTTTGTACTGTCCTACAAGTAGATACAGATGGTTTGAATGTGTGACAAGGCAACCTTTTATAGTTACAGATCAGCAACATGTGCTATCCCGATAACCAATTGGTGTTCCTAAGTAACTAATTACATGCACATCAACTGCGCTGCTACTGCCTTAGCCAATACCATGGCTACAGTGAAGTATAACTGATTACTCCACTTGGGCATTGTCCCTTTGCCTTACTTGTGAGGAAGACAGTGTGGAAGTGTTGTTTGGAATCTATTACAACAGCTGTATGGAGACGAACAGTAATATATTGTGTGTAATGCCTAGAGGAGTTGGTCTAAATGTGAGTACTGCTGCTATATTTCTGAACATTGCTACTTGTGCAGGGTTTGTCTGTACCTAATACTTCTGCATATGTTTTAGTCTGGCCAGGTTGTTTGACCAGCTCAAGGTTGCATAGCTATGCATATAATGTTAGGGGGTTTACAGTGTATTTACCAGACATATTTAGTTTGGTGTTACTGTGTATCATACTGTGCTGATAATCAGTACTCTGTAACACTTCCTGGTGTACGAACCTTTCAACCTCTGAAACAGGATTAGTTCATACAAACCCTGTTACATCAGCAGCTGTTCAATTGTATAATGGCAACTACTTCACATAGGGCCATGTTAGTGTGTCTGTGTCCAGGTATTTCAAGGTTTCAGCAGATGTTGTACAGTAGTTGAATAATTGGTTATGGTATGACAGTATGTACTGATATAATTATTTTGGTTGTGGGGTAGATGTTGGTGGGAGCACATAGCACATACAGGTGTGTAGGAACCCCTTTTATACAACATCGATATGTGTGAGGGTGTTCTTTCCTTATGGGAACACCTATCCCTTAGTGGACTAATACTATGGTAATTGCAGGCTGATTCATTAAGGCACTATTAAATGCTTCCTGTATAGCATGCAGGTACTGTTAGTCCTTGAATCCTTTTGGCAATACATTGGAATGTAATAAAGTTTTGCAAAATGAAAGCTGTCTGTGTATTTCTGTCATGGATATTTGCAGTCATTTCAGTTGTGTTGTTGACTGTGTCCATAGAACATATTTGTAATAGTGTATTGGCATATACTCTTCATATGTTATGTTCAGATTGTTTGGGGGGGGGGCGGAATGTGTGATTGCTATGGTCCATGTTATACTCAGATATGAACACTTCGGATGCTGTCTACAGACATGTATGTATGTGTATATATATATATATATATATATATATATATATATATATATATATATATATATATATATATGTGTGTGTGTGTGTGTGTGTGTGTATGTATGTATATAGATATATATATTTTTGCATACGTTTATCTGTACCTCCATAGATGTGTAGATGTTTTTAACCTATCTATATATCTACATATATATGTAGACCTGTATATATTGACATGTCTCTATGTATCTCTCTCTATATATATATAATGTCTATATATCTGTATATGAGCATACACCTTTAATTGGGTACATGGCGGGTTGTCCTATTTCAACACATTCCTCCCTTTTGTGTTTTAACCTGTCTGCATACATAACTGGGATAGGTACATCCCAGCTAACTTAGTGTTAGGTTACTCTGAGGATGGAGTACATGGTTGCGGGTTCTACTCCTGGAAGGATTTATTTTACCTCTCAGAGTAGGCACTGGTAGGGAAAGTGTGAAAATGCAAATTTACACGGTTGTAAGCAGGTTTGCCTGTAGTCTGCGCGACATTAAGCAAAGGTTAAACCTGTGAAGCACTTCTCCATTTACCGTGTTTCAGCACCACTTACCATCGGGCAAATCCATGGAAACCCGCTTACAACCGCTTTAATCCACCTGCATCCAACAGCACTTATTCTGGCCCCCAAAATAACCTAACAGCCCTTGCAGGTCTTGACCCCGGGACCATGAACACCACAGTCACTGACTTTACCACTAAGGCATCTGAGATATATACAAATTCTATGGTGTTAGAATATCTATTGTACTACAGACATTCCTCACTGCTGAAAACAAATGTGACAGTCAGTTGGTGTACATATGTCTGATACATGTTAATGTTAATACGTTTGCGAAATTAGGTGTTGCAATGTAACATGACAGGGTGTATTATGAATGAGAAAGGTTCTTGCTATGTGTCCTTTTTATATTGTCCCCATACTCCATGTTTACCTCTCCAATTCACTTATTGGACATCCGACCCAGGCCCTCCTTGATGCATGATTGCATTACCCATCATTCCTCCCCCACCCCAATCTTCACATACACAACAACCACCCCTTCTATGGTGAATTAGGTTAATATTAATTGTTATAATACCAGAGCTGCATGTGTTTTGAGTACACTCCAATTCCTTTGGAGTGCTTCTGTGTCATGAAGTGTATTCATAGATGTTTATATATATGGCTATTCATGTAACCGTATAATATATATATATATATATATATATATATATATATATGTGCAGACATCACTGACATGCAAATATATATATATATATATATATATATATATATATATATATATATATATATATATATGGGTCTACTTCATTTCACCTAACTTCCAATTCACTGACTCCCATTTGACTGAGACCAAATGACTGAAATTTCATTTCACTGACACTTCATTTCACTGACAGTTCATTTGACTGACAAGTATTATTAGCAAGAAAATGGAATATGCTCCCTTCCCCACTGTAGTGCGACCCTGGAGTTAGAATATATAGTTGGGGGGGGTGTGGGGGGGGGCGAAGCCCCCCACTTACTTTTCTTTTACTAAGCAATATTATATCAAAACTTAACAATATAATATGAAATGAAGTGGGGGCTGCCCCCACACCCCAACTATATATTCTAACTCCAGGGTCGCACTACAGTGGGGAAGGGGGCATATTCCATTTTCTTGCTAATAATACTTGTCAGTCAAATGAACTCTCAGTGAAATGGGGTCAGTGAAATGAAAGTCAGTGAATTGGAAGTTAGGTGAAATGAAGTAGACGCGTATATATATATATATATATATATATATATATATATATATATATATATATATATATATATGTGTGTGTATATATATATATATATATATATATATATATATATATATATATATATATATATATATATATATATATATATATATATATATATATATATATATATTTCATATTAATTTGTAACAGTAATACATATGTAGATTGGAATGTGTTGGTTCACAAACTACAGTACATAGTGACTTTCCCATTTGTGATCATTACAGTGAAATGCATATGGTATAAGGTATAGTTTCAAGACCATAAACCATGTATACACCTTGGATGGCTTAGTGGTAATTCCCATGACTATAGTGTGCATGGTCCAGGGTTCAACACCTGCGATGCTTTGCAAATGTTTTTTACTCCAGAATAAGGCTCATTTAAGCAGTTGTGAGCATGTTCAAAAGTGTTTGTGTGACATTATAGCAGCGGTTAAACACAGTTAAACAAACTTTGTAACGTATAACCTGTGCGCACAAACATGGCCACATCCACTAACTACTCAGGATATATACATATCAGTGAAGTAACATCTCACTATGTACTGACATAACATTACATTCTCTGTTGACTGTACTCTCCAGCACACATGGGTTAATATGGGTGTTTTGAATGTTTATTATACATACGATTACTACCTATATATGCAAGCTGTGGTTAAAGTATACTTTTGAACATGATAAACATCCCTGCCTTTATCGGGATTGGAACCTTGAATGCACAGATACTATGCAGATGCTGTAACCATTACACTGTTGACATTAATGTTGCTTCCTCCTATTTCCTATTTAGATGATTTCTATGTGTAAGCCTGGCTAAGCAAATGGCAGAGGCCCCCAGACCCACTGAGCTTCACGTACTCTTGAAATAACATATAACAAATGTACTGTGAGACAATACATTACATTCCTAACTACATTAGGCATAGCCTCTCACTGACACACTTCAAGGGAAACCTTGTTGTGTGAATGGGTAACAGAATATACACCCCTGGGATCATGTGTCCCAGAAGCATACAGCCAGGCGGTGGGGGAGCATGTCCAGTTTGATAGCTGCGAGACTTGCTGGAGGAATTGAATGGTGTTGAATTGTCACATTAACATGCCCTCTTTAGATCACTAAGTGCCCCTATCACCCTCCACAACCCCAGTCTTCAACAGCTTCCAGCAACTCTGCCTGGAATTGCATTATTGGCTATGCTTGACAGAGGCTCAGTTATTTCATCAATGGTGCAGGGAAAGCCAACAAACTGTAGCTATGCTTCTAATTGCCCTTGGGCAGATAGGTGGTGGGCTATCTGTGAACCGCTAAAGTGCAGGCCATCACAGCCATAATATGTGAATAAACAGACCTTCAGATTACAATATACAGTGAGAAATCACCATGTAGTCAGGAAACAGTTAAGTACAGCAAGAACATACAGAACACTGATACTTAGTCACTCCAAAAGCCTATCTTGGAAGCTAGAAGACTTGTATAAGTTTAAGGTTTTCTATTGCTTACCAGTAGGTTACCTACAGGAGAGATGAAAAACAAGCACAGATGGGGAATATGCATGCAAAGATACCATACCGGCCTATGTGTCAGCCTTAGGCTTTGGAATACTGGCCAAGACTATTGGTGCCCTCATGGTGCCTTATTTAGGAGAGTCTCGAAGGTGAATACTAGCTCCATAAACAGCACAATAGCAGATTCAATGAGGGTTATGCTACTCAGCACCAGGGGTTGTGATCACAGCATGCTTGCACTCAGAGCACTCCTCAGGATGGACAACATCAACATCTGTGCAGTTACTGAGATCTGTCTTAAGAGCACACTAGCACTACCAGACTACAACCCATACCACACATTTCAGCCACAGAACCTGGGCTGACAGACATGGAGGGGCTGTATCCCTATTCATCAGGGATACCTACACCTCCAGGTTAGTGGGGCAGCATGATACCTCTGAGATCATCCATGTGCAGCTAACATCAGCCACAACTGCAATGTAAACTGTGGCCTGCTATGGATCACCCTCCATGACCCAGGACCACTACTCCACCTACCTGGAGACAGTGGAGAACATGACAGTCCTAACATACACCCTGGCATTGGTCGATGTCAACTACCATACCATTAACTGGGAAACTTACTCTGGTACTCAATTCCAGGCCCAGCACTTCCTGGAATTTATTACCTCATATGCCCAGTATCAGGTGGTAACCTCCCTAATGTGGGGTGGAAACTACTAGAAGTGGTCATCACCAACATGGGCAACAGGTGCACCACAGCAGAGGTTAACCGGTCACTGGTTAGATCTGACCATGAACTATTCACTGTTTCCACACCCAAGCATCTCCCCCACCCACGGATACCACAGTGTATACCTTTCCTACAGCTAAATTTACACTACTAGTGACAGGGGTGGGGGTTTCACAGCCCCCATGCTAAGGGGAAACACTGCTCAAGATACAGACAGATTTATAAATGCAGTCTATAAGCACCTACATGGATGTATGGATCGTGCCATCACTGGTAAACCAAGAATCACTCCTACTAGAAAAGGACACCGGTCTGGTGGACCTTTGTAATAAACAGGCTATACTACAGAAGTAGGACAGTGTTCCAGACAAACAGCAAATCCCATGAAGGGCAGACATCTGTGACCACTATTAGTATGATATGTAGGTCCCTCATGACATCATCCAAGGCTAACATCAGCAGGAGAATACGCAAGGATTCGAAAGATAACCACAAAGCCTTCTTTGGCTATGTCAAGGATATACGTGGTGACACACAGATTTGCACTGTGCTGGTGAAATATAGCACTAAATATGCTGACCCTACTGATATCACCAACATCCTTGCAGATACATTCAGTGCATACTTCACCCCCCTAAAGAGCTCACAACACTACCCAAAAGGTACAGTATCCCACACATCAGAGACACACAGGTGGAAATGGCCCTCTCTAACAGCAAACACAGCATCAATGGAGGCAGATGTTGTCCCAGCCTGCATCTTGCAAACTGTATAAGACAACCTTCCCCCCACCTAATTAAGCTTTCCTTCCTCAGCCTCTCCATGGGCTACATGCCCATACAATGGCACGTGGCAATGGTTATTCTCCTCCATCAAGGTGGAATCACAACTGACCATGGTAACTACCACTCCATAAGCCTAACTAGCCTGGTCTGCAATGGTATGGTTTGTATCCTCATGGCACTCATTAACAAAGACATTGGTAACCTCCGAACACATGACCCAACCCAGGTCAGCTTGGTTGAGTGCAGTTCATGCCTACTGAACCTATTTGACGTCTTACATACAGTCACCAAGATGTTAGATGACAAGGGAGGTGGTTCACACATACTACCTGGACCTCATCAAGGCTTTTGACACCATGCCCCACTCAGGTATTATTGATAAACACACCAGCCTGTACATACACCCATACATCATAGGTTGGGTGTATGTACAGGCTGGTGTGTTTATCAATAATACCAGCCTGTACATACACCCATACTTCATAGGTTGGGTTGCCAATGGGCTTACACACAGAACCCACATGGTACGACTAGCGGTCTCCAGGTCCATCTCTTGATCAGTCACGACTGGTGTCCCACAGGACTCAGTCCTGGGAGCCCTACTGTTTGGCATATACATCTCAGAGCTACAGGCAAACACAGGTGGACTATGGCAGACCATGTTTGGCAATGACTGCGCACTGGGAGCCATGATTGATAGTCCAGCTGACACAGACATTCCTCCAGGGGCCTCACAGAGAACGTCACAGGGTGCCAATGTCATTGGCTCCGGCCAAGTGCCACTAACTGCATGGTCATTCCATTGTGGAATTGGCTCCCATATATTAACACATAAGTGGCAGCCACTTTAATATGGATAAGGTAATGGGGTATCTGGGGCTAAGGTAGATAATGATCTTCCCTTTGACAATCATATCTCCACAGTAGTTAGGATATCCTTCTATCTAGGTCATCTGATTACTAAAGGATTCCCATCTAGACATACTGGGGTTATACTGCCCCTTTACTCATCATTCATCAGTCCCATCATAGGGTATAATAACCCATGTGGGGTGCACCTCAGTAGACACTTCCAACAGCTGGGAGGTCCACGAATGTACCTCGCTAAGGGGAATACTGGCCTCCAACATATGGCCTATGCAGCCAGACTGAATAAACTCCTGCTTTACTCAGTGGCATCTCATTTACCAGGAAATTATCTCCACTGGCTAACATAGCCATGTCGAACTCAGGCTTGATGGATATGCTCCACCTATGGGAATCCATGTCACAGTGAGCCACACACTGTAGTGAGTAGAACCTTGCCACAACAATAACTGGAAGATGCTGGAGGGACAGCTTCCTGTCACAGACACTCCCCATACATTGGAACAACATCCCTAACTACATTATACAGAGCCCCTCACTAACACTCTGCAAGAGAAACCTTCAAGAGCAGATGGGGAACAGTAGATGCACCCCAGGGATCCCGCCATTGGCTCTGCTCCACAGAGGGACATTTAATGAATCAATGGGGTGGCAAAAGCTGACACATTTTGGCTGAGCTTATGAATGACCTCTGACAGTTAGCCAAGTACTGGCCTATGAATTTATACATACAGTATCTGCATATGCTGATAGCTTAATTTACTGTTCAGATGTTGACTTACCTTGTGCCAATGGCAGTTGTGTGTGCAATAGTTGAGGGCTGCCTATGTTGGATGCACACAGTAGACTGCCTGTACATGACAATTTACAGGTAGTCTAGTGTGTGTGCCATCCATTTTTACTGTGTGTGCAGATGGAGAAAGGTGTCAGTCCCTAGGTGCCTACACTGTCAGTGTGTGTGCTATATGTTCCCTCTTTGCCAAGGCATGGGCATACTGGGCATGCCTCTGTCTGCCTACTGGGGCTGGCTCAGGGTGTTCATGGTCTGAGTACCTCTGTGCCTGTGGGGCCCTTGACAATGGTGGTGGGCTGTGAGAGCCTTCACCATTCTGTCCCTGCTGCAGCTGTTTGTGCAGGACCATATTGTGTAGCATGGCACACACTATGAAGATGTGGGCACATGTGCCTGGAGAGTACTGCAAGGCTCCACCAGATATGTCCAAGCAACGGAACTGTGATTTCAGCATCCCAAACACATGCTCTATGATGATTCTGGTTTGTGCGTGTGCCTCATTATGGCATTCCTGGATGGGTGTGTGTGCATTTCTGATGGGAGTCATTATCCACGGTTCCAGTGCATAGCCAGCATCCCCCACCACGTGGCCATTTGGGATGTCCCCTCTGGCAAATAACCAATACAGCTATGAGGCATGCCAGATGTGGGAGTCGTGATCGCTTCCAGGGCTGCCAGCACACACATCCATGATAATGCCCTGGGCATTGCACATGACCTGGCAGTTGATGGAGGGGTATCCCTTGCGGTTTATGTAGCGCCTACCCTGCTCACTGGGTAGTGACGATGTGTATGTGCGTGCAGTCTATTGCACCCAATACCTCTGGGTATTCTGCCACATGGTGGAAGAGACGCATATTGCTGGCCAACTTCTCCTGCGTTTGAGGGAAGTATATGTTCTCATTGGCATGTGATAACATGGCATCCAGGAACTGGTGTAGTACCCTGGATGCTGATGCCTGTGAGATCCCCATGATATCCCCAGTTGGTCTTTGAAAGGTACCTGTAGCTAGTATTCTCAGGCTTACACATACCTTCATATCCACTGGGATGGGTTCCCCTCTGTTTGTTCTGGCTCTGAGGCGTGGCCGGCACAGTTCCACAAGTTGCTGTAGGATGTCCCTGTCCACCCTGTAATGCTCTACTATTTCCATATCATGTAGCTACTGGTAGATTACCCTGGGTCTGAACACTCTCCTCCTCCTCCTCTGGTGCCTGAGGAGGTCATTTGCATCATCCTCCACACCACCTTCAGTCTGCAACACATGCTGGTGGATCAAAGCTATGTCAGCCCCTAGCATGTACATAATACAAGTTCCCCATCTGTATACACCACTGGTGCAGAGTGTATGGGAATACACAAATGTGTGTGAGGTGCTTTCACACTTTATAGTATTGTGCTATGGATGCTGCTGATGTCAGTGGATGTGTATGAGCTATTTAAGCTGCAGCGTGTCTTAATTATGGGTTTTGCATTGAGTACTGCAAGTGTGGGGCCTTTACTGTGGAGATCTACTTGCCTGCCTTGATTAATCTGTTGCCCTTTAATTCACTTTTAGACCTGGATCCTCTCCCATTATCAGGCATGCATCCACCTGCCATCTTTCTTGTTTTGTACTTTCCCTACCCAGTCATGGCAAAATGTGCCTTGTAGCTGATATACTGCAAATCGGCTTTGTTTTGCTTTGACACTTTACAGTACAGCCCCTCCCCTTTCCTGCTCTGCAGGTAGCTGCTTGCAGCCTTGTTAGCTTTTGTCAGTGGTCCATTGTAGGCTCCTAGGTGTTAATTAGTCATTTGTACTTTGATTTCACTGCTGCAGCATTTCCTTATTTCTTTCCTATATCCTTCCTGTTTCAGCTGCAGTGTGTGGGTTTACACACATTTTCATCTCCGTTCACATGCATACTCTGTTACCTTGTGTACTCTCAGCTAAGCATAGCTATGGCCAATTCGACACACCCCTATCCTGCAGCTTTGCCTAGCTAGGGGCAAACCGGTTTAGCATTGCTCCAATGTGCTTACAGCAATGGCGACACACCCCTCTCTTGATGTCATCTTTATCTCAAGGGCACACCTCGGTGTTATAAAGCTACTCTGTGAGGTGCATCCTTACACCAGTGGGGAATCTGCGATTCACTATTACTCCTCACATTTGCATGGCATTGCCTACTAATTCCTAGCTACTGCACATAACACTGTCACTGCCCCTTAGCAACCCTGGCGCCATAAGTATGGTGTACCATGCCTGCCATTGACTATTATGGGGAAATCGTGATATGTGTTTCATTGTGGTTTTATTCTATATTTTTATATATTCTTTGCGATCCCCTTTGCGCACCATTGCCCTGTGCTTCCACGTCGCAATAGTGAAATTATATATATTAAATGTTAATTTTATATTTTGTACATGTTTTCTTATGCCAATGGCTATATATTTAGCCATTGGCTTATATTAACAGTATAATACATGTGTTTGGTTGGCTGTCATGGCACCGATTTTATGTTTGCAAAAATGTTAACCATTTTCTACGGTTTACATTTCTGCATGCTTACATTACACCTGCACCACTTCCTGAATTGCTACATACCTTCATTTGCATGCTACACTGCTGCACATGGGGTAATTAGCATACAAGGCTCGGGAGTTGTGCGGGCGTAGCGTACGCAGGTAGTGCATATGGAAACAGCTCGTACCTGAATCGCTCAGTGGCCATATTTGGTTTTAGAACACCAATGCTACGCCTGCACCTGGTGCAAGTTTCATGAATCCCGGGATTTGCCTTTTCAAACTTATGGTAAATGTGTAAAAATCTTGTCGCTTATTTATTACTTTTATAGTTTTATATTTGCAACCTAGGCTTAGAAAATTGAAATACTAAAATAAAAAAACAAAAAACAACAAAATAAAAAGTCATCCAATGTCATAATTTCTGTTTTACTGAGTAAAAACTAATACTGCAAATTATAGTTCAGTTGAAGTTCATTGCATTATGCCATATAAAGTATTATGCCAAATGAATCTGCTAGTGAAGTTATTACTGCAAAACATTTGAATCAGCCACATGACATGCGATTTATTTGTTTAGTTGTTTAATTATTTATTCATTTACTTAAATGGATAGTTTGACTGGGCAAGAAGGCCCTTTACAGTGGAGGCCAGGAAGAAATATTACAAATATGTACATTAAGCTTATTAAAGCTTGCAAGAAAAGAAGAGTACAGTCTAAACTAGTAATTACTGGTTAATGGTTAAAAGACAAAAGCACATGTTGCAGAAATAGTAAATAGTCATAAATATTAAGCCAAAAATGAAATGAAATAAGATGTTAAACATTAACAACAACTAAATAGAGATATTACTGTAAAGAAATGCCTTATATGCCTTGCACCTTTCACAGACATGACTGAAGGTTTAAAATGCTCAGCAATAACAAAAGATTAGAGTGATTTTTGTGTAAGCAATCAACAGCAAATAAATGGCAGTACTGCAGTACAGGTTAAATAATTAACACTGGCTTCAGTTTAGGTACAGTGCTCATAGATGAGTGACTTGGCTGCTACAGTTGGGGTAAGGATGATGCTAGGAGGTCGTTTGTAAGGCAGAGAAGCAGAGTGATCATTAGATGTAGGGTGTTTGACTTATAAGCTAGAGGAGTAGATTGTAAACATGAGAATGTCAGTAACTAGATCCAGGAATATTGAGCTTAGAGATGGCAGAGCATCGTGAAGTAGTTTAGTTGAGGTGTGTGAGAGAGACGGTTGAACAGATGGGGCATACAAAGAGAAATGGGATGAACAGCTAGAGAGGGTTAGTAGGGACAGTAGCCAGAGAAGGGGAGATAAAGGATGTCAAGAAGAATTGTTTTGTATGGCTGGATATGTAAGTCATTAGGAGGATGGGGCTTTAGTAAGAATTAAGTAGTTCAGTTAATACCCTGGCAAACAGCATGAAAAGGACCATAGTTCTTTCAAACATAGTTTAAGATATTGTTTAAGGATTAAAATGTGATAGGTTTGGTTTAAGATGAGTGGGATGGAGTTCCAGTTTTTGCATACCTGGGTAGAGGGTAGAGGGAGTCACCTGCAGAGTTATTTAATTTTGTAAATCAGTGGTTGTCTATGGAAAGTAGGGTTCCTTTGGTAGAGGAGTGATGAATACTGATGCTGTCGCTAGGGCATTTATCTGATCTGTAGATTTGGTTGTGTGTAGTGACTAAATTCAGTCCATTGGAGTTGCTTTAGAGCAAAGCAGTGATGTGCTCTGGATGGGATATTAGCAACATAGGTTCATAGGTAGGTCCTAGTTTGCAGTCATCTGCAACTGGTTTGAAGTCAGATTTGGAGTCTGCAACTTTTACAGTGTTCAGTGAGCCAGTTGGCAGCCCATCTTGTTATGTAGGGATTTATACCTAGTTTAGTGAGTTTAGCTATAATTCCAGAATGGACGATGGTGTTGAAAGCCTTGGCGATGTCAAGACAGGCTGTGTAAACCACCTTACCCTCATCTACGGCTTTGGTGACTGCCTCAAAGAAGTCAATCAGGTTCAGGAGACATGATCTACCTTTCACAAACCTGAACTGGGTGGGGTCCAGAGTTTGGAGGTTACCAATGTCTTTGTTTATGAGTTTCATGATGATACGTTAAATGGCCTTGCAGACCAGGCTCGTCAGGCTAATAGTGTGATAGCTCTCGGGATCAGTGGTGGCTCCCCCTTTGTGGTGTGGGATAACTGTTGCTGTGCATTTTTGCAGGATAGCGCCTTGGTTCTGTTTGGGATAGCACGATCCATGCACTCATGTAAGTGCTTATAGAGTATATTTGTGTAGGATTCAGCAGTCGTAACTGCATTGTCCATCTGTATGGGTGTCATGAAGTTCGCCACTTCTGTCTTAAGAAGCATGAAGTTGACTTTGGAGAAATATTTTACCATGGTTTCCTTAATGGGGTTGGGGCCGGGATGTGGATATCTAGGGTGATTAGCTTATGGTCGGATCTGACCAATGAGGAGTTGACTTCAGGTGTGGAACACTGGTCACTCATGTTGGTAATGACTAGGTCTAGGATATTGTTGTCCCTGGTGGGGGTGTGGATAAGTTGATCCAGGGCATTGGAATTTATAAATTCCAGAAAGTTTTGAGTGAAGGAGTTGGTACATGAGTAGTTTTCCCAGTTAATGGTGGGGTAGTTGAAATCACCCATTATTGGGGTGTTTGGTTGAACCCTAATATTTTCCAGTATATGAAGAAAAGAGGATTGGGAATCTTGGGGCATGGTGGGGGATCTGTAGCAAGCTACAATTTGGGTTGCAGTTTTGCCCAGAGCTAGTTGCACTTGGATAACCTCGGATGCATTATGCTGAGCAACTAACTTGGAGGTGTGGATATCCTTAATGAATATGGACACACCTCCACCTTTGGTGTTCTGGTCCAGGTTAGATGGCTGAAAGGTGTGGTATGGGTAATACAGGGTAATACAGGGGTGCTCTCTGGAGCCTTGAACCAGGTCTCAGTCACTGCACAGATATTGATGTTTTCTGTTTTAAGGAGTGCCTCGAGGGAGTGCATTTTGAGATTTAGACTTCTAGCATTGAGTAGCATTACCCTCAGCTTTTGCTTGCCTGTTCCTGCTATGATGGTGAATTTGTTATTTGAATGTTGCCTAAAAACGGCACTATAGGGGTGGCAAGAGCCTTAGCCAGTATCCAGAATTCCAGGGCTGACAGGTGCAGACCATCTCTGGCAAAGCATCATGGTCTGTTGACCATGTCATCCCAGGCAGACAGATACTGGATCGCCTTAGAATGACACCAGAAGCATAGCCAATTGTTGAAGTCAATCATTTTGTCCTTGTACTGTAGTATCATTCTAGGCTATGGCAGGATGCTACTCAGGGCTAGGGTCATACCTGCCTGAGCTACAAGATCGGAGAGCTCTTCCATGCCTCATTTCATATAGTCCAAGGAGGTACATCTCAGGTTGTTCATACCAACATGGACAAAGACAGAGTCATATTTGTACTTGTTGTGGAGTGACCTGAGTGTTTGGGTTATGTGGCGGATCCTGGCACCCAACAGGCAGCTGGTAGTAACCTTCTCCTTGTTTAGCCTGGTGAGTGGGACATCAGTGTGCCTGACTATAGAGTCACCAATGAAGAGTGTGTCGGGTATGTTGTTTTGCCTTATGGGCTGTGGTTGAGTGGCACACTGAGTCTGTGGGCTAGGTGTAATTTGGGTTGTGTTGGGGGTGGAAGTTGTTGCTTTTCTGCTTTGGAGGTCTCTGTTGCTTGAGCAGATTATTATTCAGAGCCTCCGCGAATGTTTTTGTGTTTCTATGTGTGGATTTTGGTGGTGTAGTTTAGTGGGACTATGTGATGAGTGCTGTGTGGTGCAAGTGTTTACCTTCTCCTCTTGACTGTCAAGTTCAGTCTTGGTTGAAGAGAGCTTTACCTCCAGTTTGGCTAGTTAAGTGCATCTCTCACAGGTTGTAGTGTTGGGTGGTAGGAGGACAGGGTTGTCTGTGTACATGAGGCAATGGCTACATTGCCCCAAGATCCCCAGATTCATCAGATAGACAGGAGAGAATACTGGGAGCTGACCCTTGAACATGCCTGAATAAAAAAATATTTTCCTCTAGACAAGTGAGGAAAGTGAGCACAAGATCTGTTTTTCTCTAAGCAAGTGAGGAAAGTAAGTACAAAAACTGTTTTCCTCTAGGTAATGAGGAAGGTTGGGTGTTGTAGTAATTTGTAACTTATTTAGTGCTTACAACAATTTCTGAACAACTGCTGAGCATGAATAAGCACATTCAAGTGCTAAAACTAAGTATCTGTATGTGGACTTGACTAGTTACAGGAAAATAACAAGTGCAAATGCGGTCTTTTAAATCAAAAATGTTGACAGAGATGGAAAAATTTCCCAAACGGCCAAAAACTGCAATTTTGGGGCCAGAAACCACTCCTTATGTTGTAGATAGGTTACCTAGTGCTTACCACTCCCACTGATAAGCTAGCAGGCTTCCCTTCAATATAGAAAGGCTTGGGGGGCTCAGAAGCTTACAAACAGTCCTGGATACAGCAAATCTGTATCTGGACTAGACTAGTTACAGGAAAGGGGGGGAAACAAGTGCAAATGCGGGCTTTTAAAACAGAAAGTTGAGAGAGATGGAAAAACTTCCCAAACAGCCAACAACTACAATTTCTGGGCCAGAACCACTCCATATGTGGTAGATAGGTTACCTAGTGCTTACCACTCCCACTGATAAGCTAGAAGGCTTCCCTCCAACACAGAAAGGCTTGGGGGGCTCAGGAGCTTACAAACATTTCTGGATACAGCAAATCTGTAGCAGGACTAGACTAGTTACAGGAAAGGCAGGAAACAAGCTTATGTTTTGTTACAGTTAAGCAGAACACAGGGAGATTCTAGCAAAGTTTTTTTTTTTTGTAAAGGAAAGGGAGAAAGGAGAAGCAGAAGATAATTCAAGGTTAGGAAACTAAGTGGGTTGGCCTTCTCAAATCTTCTCTCTGTATTAGGTAGAATGAGCTAATGATATTAGACTGGTAGGGGTGTCCCAGATCAAATTTACAGTAGGGTCGGGCAACTGCAAAGCCACCAAGGATAACAGCAACAAACCAACAGGAAGAGAAGGCGGGGAACAATACTACAGCTACTAGCCTATACAGCAGGTAATATATATAAATTGCTAGAAGCAATAACTAGTAAAAATAAGCAGAAAAAAAAGCAGGATACTTATTGTTATATATCTCAGATCAGAGTTGTAGTCAATGCCCCTGCTCCACTCAGCTCAGTGTGTATAGACAGAAATCCTCTCAAAGTTAGAGTGTAAATACCAGAAGATACAACCTTAAACAACTTCTTTAAAAAAAGCTCAAAAGAACCAATGAGTGCTTACTCCAAGCCCTAGACCATCCAACCTCCACCAGCCAGCACCCAATCAACACAATCCTGCCACGAAAATAAAGAAAGGCTTCTGCTAATTCAAGATGGCCTGAGCATGTGCTCAGAACAACCACTGCAAAAACAAACAGGCCCAGAGACAGCAAATCTGAACTGGGACAATACTACAGCTACTAGCCTACACTCCTTTAGCCAGTAAGCACTGCAGAAATGTTTATCACAGCATAAGAACAGCAGTGAGCCACAAAATGAAAGTTTTTAAACAGATAAAGGAGCAAGGAGACTCTACAGAATGCTTTTAACTGCAAACAAATCAGTTATATGATACACTCCTTGACAGGAAATCAGAACAAACAAACAGGCGCTTAACAAGTAGAGGAAATTTCCAGTTAATACCTTTCACACAGTGAAACTAGCTAAAAGCTTTACAAACAGTGTGACAGTAAAAACCTTATTTATCAGGCCCTGTAAGGCAGACAATTTTAGTTCAACCATGCAGATTAGTTAATACCAATAAAATACAGTAAAAGGTATGCAGCAGGCAATATATATATATATATATATATATATATATATATATATATATATATATATATATATATATATATATTGCTAGAAGCAATAACTAGTAAAAATAAGCAAAAAAATAAAAAAGAAAAGCAGGATACTTATTGTTATATATCTCAGATAAGAGTTGTAGTCAATGCCCCTCCTCCACTCTGCTCTTTGTGTATAGGATACTACTTTATTATAGTATTGTATGAGTAGGTGGGATTAGGTGGCTCAGACATTTTTAAAAAATGCTACATCATATAGGGGTGGAAGTATGGAAATTGTGGCAAAGATTTCCTTGTGTAATGTGCAAGGTAGGTCTTTCTTCTATATAGCCATCAAGTTTTTTTTTTTACTGGTTGTTTTAGATGAATGTCTAATTTCATATCTTCATCAATAATGATCCCTAGAACTTTTCTGGGGAGTTGGCTTACTAGTTCAATTTTTGTATAGTTGAAATAGGTTATGTTGAAGAAATTATTTTGGTAAGAGAATTGCTTGGGGGAAATAGGATTAGTTTAGATTTTTGAGGGATTAAGAGTAGCTCTGAGTCATAGAGCCAATGCTTGATAGATAGTAGGGATTCTTTGATTATGTGTTCAGGTTTTTTTCAGATTTTTGGCAGGTCAGATTAGGGTTGAGTTGTCTACATAATAGATGATGTTTAATAATGCAGAAATTCTTATTACCAAACTACAGATTAACAATAACAAATGCAAAAACATTGTCTGCATTTACATTCCCCCAGGTAATAATACAAACACCCTAGAGGACATCCTCCACTGATTATCCAGTACCTACCCCCAAGAAACTATGGTGCTTGGAGATTTTAACATTGATTGGAACACCTGTTCCTCAGAATCTACTACAACCCTTGTGAACCTACATGGTTTTACGCAGCTCATATCCTCCCCCACCAGGATAGGTAAACCCAATAACAAAGACAGTATCCTAGATTGGATACTTATCAACAGCCACCCCTATATGTGCAAGTCAGTGATTCTCCCAGATGACTTAAGTGACCCCTTACGTGCATACATCATTAAGCACAAGGTGGACAACCCCCACCAGACCACCTTTAAAACCATCAGAAATAATAAGAACTTCAACTTCACCAATTTTTAAAATGAACTTAAAGCCTGCAATTGTTCAATCCTAAAGCACCTTTCACTGGATGATGCAGTAGCATACTTTAATTCCATATTCCTTACAATTCTTGATTCTCACACTCCTGCTCACTCCATTAGAACCAAAACAAAAACTGCCCCGTGGCTCTCAAAAGAGACCAAATCTAAAATCATAGCTAGAAATAAGGCATGGGACAAATGGCATGCCACAAAAGACCCATTAGATCAACTCAGATACCAACAGCTAAGGAATCACACAAAAAAAGCTATTATACTAGACAAAAAAAACATTCTACTACCACCTTCAACAAAAACATCACAACAAACCTCAAAAGTTTTGGGCAGGAATAAACAAACTTCTTCACCCAGGACAGTCCTCCACTCCTACCCCGTCAGCTTCCAACCATAAATCCACAGAGGATATTGCAAATACCCTCAATAGTTTCTTCACAGAGACTATCCAATCACTAGCCAGCCAACTGGCACCCAGCTGCTCCAACCCACATTCTGCCACAGCCAATACCCCAGTCTCCTTTAGCTTTCAGCCTGTTTCTACATCACTTATCAGATCTCTAATTAATAAATTAAAGCCAACTACTTTAGCAGCTGATCTCCTTTCACAAGAGTTTCTGCAAAAAGCAACAGATGCCATAGCATACCCCATCTCCATCATTATCAACAGAACCTTATCTGAAGCCACCATCCCCTCCATTTGGAAAATATCTCATGTAATACCACTCCATAAAGGAGGCAACTCCTTTGAATTGTCAAACATTAGACCCATAGCTATTCTGTCACAATTGGCTAAAACTATGGAGAAGTGTGTCCATAAACAACTTATGCATTATCTTACCCAGAATAAGCTGTCAGCTAACTCTCAGCACAGTTTTAGGCCACACCACAGTACCACCTCAACCCTCCTAGCCTTCTCTAACACCATAAACCATAACCAAAATAATAGCAAGCTTTCCTCAGCCCTCTTTTTAGACCTCTTCAAGGCCTTTGATATGGTCAACCACCAAATACTCATGCACAACCTTAAGGCATTCTCACTAAATAGCCGTGCACTTCAATGGTTCCAATCTTACCTGTGTGGTAGACAACAAGTCATCCTATAGCAGAACAAACTATCAACCCATCTACCCATCACCCTAGGTGTACCCCAGGGCTCCATACTAGGACCCTCTTCTTTTCTCTGTCTTTACTAATGACCTTCCCACTGTCATCCCAAATGCCACCTGTATCCAATATGTGGATGACTCCACCTTGATTTGTTCAGCCACCTCCCCAACAGAACTAATGACATCAACCCAGAATACTTTCAATATAGTTAACTGGCTCTCTAACTGTCAGTTGATATTAAACCCTAACAAAACAAAGTTGCTTCTTTTCTCCCCCACTTGTAAGTCTTCCTCACTACTCTTTACCATAAGATCTAATAATGGTACCATTATCTTCCCAGATGCGCAAAGCAAACTCTTAGGCATCACAATAGACAACACCCTCAAATTTGATATCCATGTCAATCAAACTATGAAAACCATTAACAAAAAACTTGGCTCCCTCCATAAGATCAAACCTTTCCTTACTCCATTTGCTAGGGCTGCTACTGCTCATTCCCATCTACTCTCCACTCTTCTCTATGCCTCCCCTCTACTCACAAATTTGAACAAATCCGCTTTGAGCAAACACTCCAGCTGTTATAACCATATTGCTAGATTTGCAACAGGCACGGCCTATAGGACCCACCACTGTCACAACCTAAATCTTCTGGGGTGGCTAGAATGGCCTTGCCTACTTCAGTACAACCACCTTATAATTGCCAGTAAAGTTCTCAACCACCCTGATAATACATCTGCATTTAAAAATATCATCAACCCTTATAGCAACATGAGGTCACTTCACTCTTCTAATAAACTACTGGTTCAAACATCCAGAATCAACAACTCTGCTGGGGACTCTGTTTGCTAACTCAGTTGGCAAAACTTGGAACTCACTTCCTGCTGATCTTACTCTTGAACCCTCTCTTACTCAGTTCAAAAAAAGCCTCAAGCTATACTTTAAAACTCACTGGCTATGTCCTTGTTCAAAACCCGACTAGGTCCTCCTCTATAGTCTGTAATCATGTTACATGGCCTAGTCAATGTGTCAACACTGTTTTAAAAATGTATGATTATATTACCTGCTTGCTCAACTGGAGCCTATCAACTGTGTGTAACTTGCAATCATTTTGTGATTTTTACTGTATGTTCTACCGTGGAGATTTTCTCCCCGGGCCTCTGCCGAAAATGGACATGTATACAGTCAGACTATCCCAGTAAACAAATGTAAAATAAATAAAATAAATAGTATGCGGGTTATTCATGAAAATGTTGAATAGGACTGTGCCCAGAATGAAGGACACCCATTGCTACAGTAAGAAAGGAGATTTTGTCTGTTTGCCATTTCATTAAGTATTCTTTGATTGTGTGTATCATGTTTCAGTTTTCACTGGGATATGAGAAGTATGAGGGTAATATTTTTGTAACAGTTTTAAAAGCTTTAATATACTTCATGCTTCCATATGCATGTGTGTGCACATATGCACAAACACATGCGCGCGTGCACACATACACACACACACACACACACACACACACACACACACACACACACACACACACACATAAAAGTGGGACAGTACAAAGTGTATTTCTTATAAAGCGTCTTTACCTTCTCACTGCTATTCTATAGTTAGTGCTATTTTATTCCTCTCCCTCTCTAGTGAGACTAGAAAGTAACAGTGGTGAAAGGTGCTTAGAAAAGTTGAAATTCTCCCACTTTAGGAATCCAGTCACAGAGCTCCATATACTACAAATAAATTATAGTTACTTTCTCATAAGTAATGTCTGCCTTGGTCTGACATAGAAAATAGAAAAATATGTATCTAATATTTGCAGTATTGCAGGGGTATAATTTATTTAGTTTTGCTTTTTAACTGATATCATGTTTTAATCAAAAAGTTTAGTTTATACATTAAAATATATACGTTTTATAGCTGTAGATCACACAGAGACACTGAAAAGCTAATATGAATACAACAGATCACACGAGGACATGCTATTACATTGACAATGTCAGCCATCTACTTCTCAAGTATGCTTAAGACAACTATGTTCTGTCCTGTACTCAAGTATTATAAAAATAGTATAATATATCATTATAAAGCCAGGGAGGGTATGATTGTTTCTTGCATTGGTTAGTTTTAAATTTCATATATAATTTACAATTTGTATAGCTGTCTTTTCTCTTGAAAAATTCATTAGTAAAGAATTAATATCTTCTTGACAAAATAGTTTAACAGTGAAAAATATATTTAGCAAGTGATAGTATTGTGGAAGACGCACATATATCTTCTGTATTTCACTTTTGGCATGGAGAAACAAGGCATTTGTTGATTTCCTTATACAGGATTCAGGCTGTACAAAGTAACAATGCACTATTCTTTTCACAAGAGAGGGATGGGGAACAGCAAAAGACAGTGCATTGAAACAAGTGATGCTTTAAGTTCTATGATAGTTACGAAATGATAGCTGATGACAGCAATATTTATGTCTGCCTCTAAGTCGAACACAGTACAGTGTCATCTCTTCCTCTCAACTGGTGATCAGAAGTCCATCAACAGCCAGCAGCTATAAATATACAGGCCATCTGTTTAAAGATAAGCTGTAGAATGTGGTCATGAAGGCCATCAATCCCTATAGTACTGGGAAGCACATTGCTTGCAAAGAAAACATGCAACAGTACTACAATTTGATATGCTTTCATGAGATATATTGATTACATTTCAAAAGCTGGCAGAGAAGTCAATTTGAATAAAAATAACTACAAAATAAAGTTTGCACTGGTATTAATTCATATAAAAAGTCATGTTTAGACTGTATTTTAGTTCAAAAGTACTACATGCAAATGATTAACTTCACTGTCCATATACAATAAGGTAGTATTTATTTATTTGGGTTTCCATAATCAGGGTTTATTTTCAGGTATGGCCTATGAGGTTCCAGCCCTAACATAAACACAAACAATAACAGAGATACAGAAAAAAGAATGAATTGTCTAGAGTATAATAAAAATGTACATGAAATATACCATTGGAGAAACTGAATAATAAAATTACTCCATCTGACACAATAATACTTAAAGTAATAGCGCCAAACCGAAATAATTAACACAGTGATGGTAGAATAATAAATAAATCCTGCTGCAAAAGCAATAAAGTAGTAAATGCAAGAAAAAATATGACTAGAAAAACTCAAGATGGATGTACCCATATACCCAGGTCTTTAAATGAATCTACAGATTTAATCACTGTAAGCTGTATTAAATATTCACCTTTCAATTTATGTCTTCCGAATCTCATATGCTTAGTTTTTGATGTATTTATCAGCAAATTATTCTCCTGAGCCCAAATGGTCAATTTAGTCAAGTTATGTTGCAGAAATGCCTTATCTGTAAAACATGTAATCTGTTTACCCAATTTCAAGTCATCTGCCCACAGACTGTAGAACACCTCAGCTGAAAAAGATAGATCTAAAACATACAATCTAAAGTATAGGCCTAGGATAGAGCCCTGTAGGACACCCTGACTGTAACCAAGAATTTCACCTGTCCAACTGCTGTATGATACTTGCCATGTCCTATTTGTAAGCCTAATTGTTCTAATTTATTGATCCATGTTTTGTGTACGACCTTATCAAATGCTGAAGTTAAAGCTATATAAATTACATCACAGCACAATTTTTCATTCATAGCTGTTATTATATTGTTATAGAACATCATGTTACAGGTGGTAATAGATCCATTTTCAACATATGCATGCTGATATATGGTTTCAAGTCCCAACCTTTCCAGTTATGACAATAACTTATTCAATATTATCTTCTCCATTACTTTTCTATAATATAAAAGTAGACTTAAGGTTCATTGGTTCATAAGTTCATACTAGGCTATCTGCCCTGGGGCAATTATAAGCCTAGCCTGATTCTGTATGGCTTACGCCACCCCTTGATTTGAGTATACTGTGCCCTTTTTAAGGTTTAGTTTACTGTGCCTCTGTCTAATAGTGACATGGGAGTAATCCCTGGGACAAACCTACGATCCCCCATCCACTTATCGAGATTCTTCTTGAAGAGATTCAGTGAGGTGCTCTGCCTCACATGAACTGGAATTCTATTCCAGAGCGAAGGGAGCCTCTGGGTTATGAACCTGTCCCGCCAGCAAGTTCTATTTATTTCTGTGCTGAGGTTCAAGTCCCTCGCGCGTGTGGCTCTAAGGGATTTAGATTTACTGAGGTGGAGCATGTCCATTAATTCTGGATTTGACATAGCTTTGTATGTCAGGCATAGATCGCCTCGAAGTAGGCGGTATGCAACTGAGTAGAGCTGGAGTTTTTTTAACCAAGCAGCATATGGCATCTGTTTGAGACCCTTGATCCTCTTGGTGAGATACTTTTGGGGTATTTCTAATTGCTGCAAGTGTCAGGTAAGGTACATCCCAAAAGGGGCATTGTATTCTATGATGGGCCTGATGAGGGATGAATAAAGGGGCACGATTACCTCTCTTGATCTAGATGTGAAACCCTTCGTGATGAGGTGGGCTATGTAGAAGGTCTTTCTAACCACTTTGGCAATGTGGTTTTCAAAGGAGAGATTGCTATCAACTTGGGTCCCCAGGTCCCTAATAACTTTCTCTGTACTTAATGGGTTTCCACCTATGTGGTAATTTGTGGGCACATTGTTTTTGCCAAAGGGTATGACTATACATTTTTGGCATTTAGCTTTAAACCATGGCGCTGGCACCAGTTATCTGTCTCTGTGAGACCTTTTTGAAGGATGTTTGTGTCAGCTGGAGAGTTGATTATGGCGCCCAGTTTGCAGTCGTCTGCGAACTTGGTGAGCCATAGTCCTCCCACGTTTGCCTGTACCTCAGAAAAGTATATACTGAACAAGAGTGGTCCCAGGACAGAACCCTGTGGGACGCCACTTGTGACCAGTTTCGAGTCTGACATGGCTCCAGCAACTCTTACTCTGTGGGTTCTGTCTTTGAGCCAGTTTGCGACCCATCTTGTGACATAGGGGTTTATATTTAAGCTGGATAGCTTGTCTATGATGCCCGAGTGGGGTATTGTGTCAAATGCCTTTGCAAGGTCCAGATAGGCTGTGTGGACTACCTTCCCTTCATCTATGGCTTTGGTGACTGTTTCAAAGAAGTCAACCAGGTTCAAAAGGCAGGATCTGCCCTTGACAAAGCCGAACTGGGTAGGATCTAGTGTCTGTAGGTCCCCAATGTCTTTGTTTATGAGCTCCATGCTGATCCTCTCCATAGCCTTGCAGACTAAGCTAGTCAGGCTTATGGGGCGATAGTTTCCAGGGTCCGTAGAGGCTCCACCTTTGTGGAGTGGGACCACTGTTGCTGTACGTCATTCTGTGGGCACATATCCTGTAGTGAGGCTGAGATTGTATAGCTGTTTTATTTGAGGGATTAGTTCCTCTTGTAGTTCATGTAGGACGCAACCTGGGATGCCATCTGGTCCCATGGAAGCAGTGTTTTTTGCTTTGGAGAGGGCAGCCTTCACCTGAGCATCTGAGATGTTTGGGAGGCAGCCCTCTGCTGGGATAGATACTTGCTCTTTGGGGGGGGGTGGAGAAGTTTGCACTGAACCTGTCTGCCAGGATATTGGCGATGTCTGTGGGTTCAGTGTATTTATTGTCATTTAGAATCAACTCAGAACAAGTCTGGGAGTTGCATCCCAGGTTTCTAACATAACTGAAAAAAGCCTTATGATTGTCTTTGGTGTCCTGTGCAATTTTTCTCTCGAAGCTGGCCTTGGAGGATTTTATGAGGGATCGTAATTTTTTGCTAGTACTGATCAGAGATGCCTTCCCTATTAGGGATTTTGCTCTATCATGTAGTAGCTTCCTCCTTCTGTTGTACAGTTTATTTATGGCAGGGGTCCACCAGACTGGACACCTGCCTTTGGATGATTGGGTCTTGGTTTTGTTTGGGATAGCATGATCCATGCATTCCTGGAGATGTCCGTAGAATGCATTTATATAGGATTCTGCAGTTTGGGCTGTAGTTTCCACTGGCCCTGGGGCCTTGAAGGATTCCACTTCAGTTTTGAGAAGTGAGAAGTTCGCTTTTGAGACGTTTTTCACTGTGGTTTTCTGGGCTGGGGGTGGGGTCGGGATGTGGACATCCAGTGAAATTAATTTATGGTCTGATCTTACCAATGAGGGATATACTTCTGGTGTAGAGCATAGAGTCCCCATGTTGGTAATGATCAGGTCTAGTATGTTGTCCCCTCTTGTGGGAGTGGTGACTAGTTGTTCCATAGCATTTGAGTTTATAATTTCCAGGAATCTTTGGGCTAAGGTGCTGGGGCTTGAGTAGTGCTCCCAGTCAATGTTTGGGTAGTTGAAGTCACCCAATATAATGGTGTTCGGAGAGATCTTCATGTTCTCCAATGTTTTCAGGAAAGCGAATGGGATTCCTGACTTTGAGAGGGTGGTCTGTAGGATGCTATAGACTGAAAAGCAGTCTTGCCCACTGTTAGTTGCACATGGATGGTCTCCGATACTTCGTGCAATGCCACTAACCTGGAGGTGTGGATATCCTTGATAAATATGGAAACTCCCCCTCCTTTTGTGGTTCGGTCTGGGTTTTGGGGCCGAAAAGCATGATATGAGGTATAGCCTGGTAGTGCTGGGGTGCTCTCTGGAGCCTTGAACCAGGTTTCTGTCACTGCACAGATATCGATGTTCTCCATACTGAGGAGAGCTTCAAGTGCGTGCATCTTGAGGTTAAGACTTCTGGCATTTAGCAGCATTACCCTTAGTTTCTTGTTCCTTGTGCTGTCTATGGGGGTGGGTTTGACTTTTGAGCCTTGCCTAAAAAGGCACTATGGGGGTGGCAAGAGCCTTTGCCAATATCCGAAAGCCCAGTGGTGACAGGTGCAAGCCATCCCTAGCGAAGCAACGTGGCTTGTCGAGCATGTCATCCCAGGCTGACAGACACTGGATCCCCTTTGAATGACACCAAAATTTTAGCCAATTGTTAAAATCGATCATTTTGTCTTTGTACTGTGGCATCATTCTAGGTTAGGGTAAGATGCTGCTCAAGGTCAGGGTCATACCAGCCTGGGCTACATGATCAGAGAGCTCCTCTATGTCTCTTTTCATGTAGTCCAGGGAGGTACGTCTCAGGTCATTCACACCAGCATGTACAATGACTGAGTCATATTTGTATTTACTTTGGAGTGACTTGAGTACTTGCGTTATGTGTCAGATCCTAGCACCCGACAGGCAGCTCACCGTGACCTTCTCTTTATTCAGCCTGGTGAGCGGGACTTCAGTGTGTCTGACAATAGAGTCACCTATAACAAGAGTATCAGGTGTGTTATTCAGCCTTAAGGGCTGTGGCTGCTTGGCACACTGACTTTGTGGGTTATGTGTTGTGTGTGTTTTGTTTTGAGGTAGCGTTTGCTTGGATGTCTGCTTTGGAGGTCTCTGTTGCTTAGGTAGATTTTTATTTAGAGCCTCCGAGTATGTTTTTGTGTATTTATGTGTTTGGTTCGCTGATGTGGTGGGACTATGTGATACTGGAATTGTGTTGTGTGAGGTTACCTTCTCCTCCTGACTGGTTACACCAGTTTTGAGATGAGAAAGCTCAGCCTCCAGTTTGGCTAAATAGTTGCATCTCTCACATATATTTGAACCTGTTTGGAGGAGGAGAGGGTTGTCCGTGTACATGAGACAGTTGTAACATTGCCTCAAAATTCCCAGATTCACCAGCTGGACTGGAGAGGAAACCATTGACTGACCTTTGGACATGCTAGAGTAATAGGGAAACTGAATTTAAGATGGACCAATAGAGGACAGGGTAATCGTAGAGAGTATAAGAGTAAGTAGTGCTTATGGTTTAATAGTGCTAACTTGTAGGATTACTTAATTGGACCAGTGAAGGGCCTTAGAATGAGAATATGGTGGTTAAATTGAGAGATAGAGCAGTTCTAAGGGAAAAAGTGAAGAGCAGACTTTGTGGAGCCAGGAATAGTTTAAACCCAATTAGGCAGCACTGTCCATTGTTGCGCTATGCTCAAAAACACGCAAAACCGCGCAAAAGGGGGTTTTAAGAGAGGAAGATGAAGGAGTTTTGTATGGGGTCTGTATGGTTTGTTCTAGTCCCCTTTCCCTTAAAGGCAGATTTAATAAGTACATGTCTCCAGTCTTGAGGAGTCTTCCCATATTTATATGACCTAGTAAATAATGGATATACTGGTACTGTAAGTTCTTGGTGAGGTCTACTCAGGTCATTATAACTAATTCTGTCTCTTCCCGGTGCTTTGTTTGGATCCAGTTTGCATAGTTCTTTTCCAATATACTCTAATTTGATTTCAGTATCTGAGGTTAACTGGTTATCACTAGGCCAACTTATCAACCCCTTTGCAGAGCCAAACTGTTTTGCATAAGATTGCATAAATGTACGTATAATCTGTTGTGTCAGAGAATACATTTTAGTATCCAAACACAGTTTATCAGTTTGCATGTCTTTACTCCTTCCACAGCTTATGTATCTATAAATTGGTTAACTATTGTGCTCAATATCTTTATATCATTTCTCTTGATTTTGACAAACACTATGCTTAATTTGTTTGTCCAGCTTGTTTATTTCCGTTTTCAAAGTTGTAATTCAACCTTGATTCTATTTCTTATAGTTTTTGTCTCTCACCTTAATCAAGTATCTTGTTCTTATGGAAATATATCCTCCTGATACTGTTTGCCTAGATCCTAATGTTAAAAGTTTTTTTGATTTTTTTTGCATTCAAACAATTTCTCTTTCAAAACTTTTCACATTCCTTCAGCAGTTTTTCCACTGAACGTATCACTCCAATTAGTTTGACTGTTTCAGTTCCATGTAATCTGTTATTAATCTTGTGTGCATTGATTTATATTTAAGTTTGGCAGAATTGTCTAGCAACAAATTAACTTTTATAATCCCATGATCACTGTACATCAGCGGTAGTAAAACTTGACATGAAGTAACAGTAATTTCTTTAGGAACACAAACAATGTCTAGAATGTTCTGTTCTCTGGTAGTTTTTTTTTTTATTTTACAATCTGAAGCATATCTTGTTCTTGAATACATGTCTTGAATAATTTCCTTACTAATGTTGCTGAATCAATATTATTCCAGTCTGTTTCTGGTAAATTTAAGTCCTCAGACGCTATTATTATTCTTTCTTTTCAGCACTTTACTTTGATGATCTATATACGCCAACAATTGTTATATGTTTCAGGGTTGTCTTTGCTGTCATAGTTACGCAATTTACAGTATTGGTGTCATCATCACTGAACACGTAATAATCATAAGTCTCATAACACCTCCACCTGATTTTTGATAGTATATCTGCTATAATAAAATATTATACCTGAAAGAATTGGTTTCCAGTGATTGGTCTTTAACCATGTTTCACAAACAATAACAACAGCGATCTTGTGGGAATATAGCAAATTTTCCAGTAAAAAAAAAAAAAAAAAACTTTATAACTAATGCTCCTAGCATTAACAACCATCAGAGATGCACCAACTGTTGATATCTGTAAAGTGTTAGATTTTTGACTTGCCAAGAATCCTGTCTTGTGTTTGTCAAAAATTGCAAAATATCTACTGCAAAAATTATCTTCCCTGATCTTAATAAGTGCACACCATCCTGTCTAAACACGTGTGCCCACAGTTAGACTCAGATGCTCTACACATTTCCATTTTTTAAAACGAGACATTTTATTCATGTAGGTATTTACAAAAAACTCTTTCCATTCACAGTGACATGACTCCCGTTTCTATATGTGATTTGTGAAGAATATGTCCTAATACTTGTACAAACTATGTTATCAAAGAGAGCTGTAAGTTTCCTACTAGCAGTCAGAGAGTCCCTGCAGATGAGATCATTTGTACCAACATGAATAAAACAGATCCATACTTCCTTACATCAAGGCATTCTAAGATCTGCCTCACATCCTCTATTTTTGCTTCTGGCAAGAATAACACTATCAAATGTTCATTATCTTCTCTGCAAATGTAAGTATCAGTTCCCCTAATAATTGAATCTCCAATTACAAGAATATCTTTTCTGACCAGTTCTGAAGAATCTTCAACTTCTAATTCAGTAATAGCTGGTCTGTCAGTTGTCACAGAGGATGATCTTCACCACCATTAGTGTTATCAATTCCATTGTTTTCGCTGCATATTATATTTGAAAGCATACAGTTCTCATCCAGCTGTCTTTGTATATCCACAGCTTGAACCATGTTGTCAGTGTCTGTCTTTTTCCTCTTTTTTCTTACAGTAATGTTCTTCATTCCTTCCATGTTTAATTTTGATTTGTTCCTTTCCACCTGCCCCTTGTCTCTCTTTTCTATCTTCCCTTTTGGAAAAATCATGCCTTTTTCTCTAGACTAATGTTTTTTTTCTTTGTTATCTGTTGTGAACTTCTTCCTTCCTTTGTTTTTTATTCCCTTCTATATGCTCTGAATCCACAGATTGCTGAATACTTGTATCCAAAATTCCAAAGTTATCAGTAGCATTATTTTGTTGCATAGGGGGTGAGCGATCATTACCTACAATAGATTCATCCTTTCTTAGATTTGTTTTATTTGTTCTTTGCCTATTGTTATTTACTTCATCAATCCAGTCATTAATATATGCAAACAAGCCGTGCCAATTGCACAAGTGCAATCGTCATCAGTAAGCCTAGCTTTATTACTTCTAATAATGGTGAGCAAATCGTCCAACCTTTCACATGAGGAACACAGGGTACCAGTGTTATCAGGTGTTACCTTTAAGTATATATAGCATTTTTTACAGTGTAGAAGATATCTTTGCTTTAGCAAATCATTAAGAATCCATATTTAGCTGCAAATGAATAACAAATTCTAGAAGAAAATAAATTCAAAATCAGTTACCATAGAATTCAAAGAGAACTTAAATCAAATTCTAAGAGAAAAGTTGCACAATCAATATTTAACTAAATATTAAAAGAAATACAATAAAGTTGTCACACAAAAGCTGGAATTCCTTTACAATGTTCAAAATTGCTCACAGTCGCACCACTTTTTAACAGTAAAGATCAATAAATCACAAACCAAGACAGGAGTTTGCCTGTCTAAAACCTATCCTTTTCTAACAACTAACAGTGAAAATTAAAGGCAAAACTACAAAATATAAATCAAAGTAAATCTTTTTGTCTATAACTATCCATTCCTTCCAACAAACAGTGAAAAACAGTGGTAACAAATAAATGCAAAAACTTTTCTTACCAAGCTACGGCACAGTCAATCACAAACCAATACAAGTTTGTTTAGATAAGCACTGGATTCACATTGCTCTTTTTGTTTGGGATGTGAAAGACTGTACCTTTGTAGTAAGGTCATTAGGCATTTATTTCCAAAACTGGAATATTGCAGCCATAATAATTAAGGAGACCTGTTCAAGTCAGTGAACTAGCATCTTATTTAAATTAGTGTGAAAGTCATTGAGCCACATTAGACAAAATCTAATGTCAGTCAGAGCAGATTTATAGCATAAATCAGAAGTGACCAAGCTTGAGTATGAATAGTAGAGTAGATCCAAAGTGCACTTTGCAGAGCACAGATTCCTATCTTTCAGTCACTTGGAGAGGGTTCCCAAATTTGCAGACACTTGGTGTGGATTTCTCTAAATTCTAGAGCTGGTAAAGGTTTGCCACTTACTCAAAATCAACTCACATTCTGAATTGGTTATCAATGTTTACAAGTATCCATCCCATGTATTCCTAATATCTTTAGATAGTTCTACGTAAGCCTGTGCCATGATTTTATAAAGTTTTAAGAGCATAAGCCAATGGAGTCTAACCTGTTTATCCCACCAAATGAGGAATTCTGTAAGGAGGAAAAGTGGTGTGTGAACTTTTCTAGATAACATTAGTACCAATAGCTGATTAAGGTAAACATAATATTAGACTGCTATCTTTTTTAATAATGGGAGTCATTAAAGCTATAGCTTAAAGACATAAATCCCCTTTCCCTCCTTCCTAGATGAAGCTGATCTAGAAGTACACCACAGAGGATTTTCTCAGTCTGCAAGTACATAATGAGTGACTGTAAAAAAGTTACTTAAGCAGAGAATGCTCCCATGTTAACCCTGAAAAGAGATTTTGTCTAGTGTGTGTACATGAATGAATAAAAACACAACTAGAATGAAATAAAATTAAATAAAAGTCAATGTTTTAATTAAATGTGTATAATCAAACTCAGGCTTGCTCATCTCTACCAGAAGGAACTGACACTTAATTCTTGTCTATCCTAGTTACATATTGGGGACCTTGAACCCCAATGTGTCACGTCCTAAATAGGCTCTGATTATGCCATTGTCCCTCCTTCTACTATTAAACAGAATGGCTATTTGTTTATCTCTGAGTGGATATTCCCGGAAGGCAAACTATACATATTGGGGAATACCTGCTGGGCTTGTACTGCACATACGGTTGTATGTGCAGCTTCACATTCATTCTTTGTTCTCACACTTTTCTTCCATTTTGTGTGCTCTTTTTCCTGTGTCCTCCTGGGTCCTGGGTATATAGCTGAGTATGATGGTTGAATGGTGACACCATCTTCCATCCTGAATGCTGATATTAAAAATGCTGAATTGTTATACTGCATATATTTTAAGGTACATATCACTGTCCAAAATGTTCAATTACATTAAATGGTGTAGAATTCCTGTCTTGCAAAGATACCATCAAACAATTAAACAGAGGTGACCTACCTGTCAACTAGGTACTCCCAATTCAGTCGTGTCCAGTCCCAAGCCATTGTTTTCCCATACTTATTAAAAGAAATGTACCGTAGTACAGTAAAAACATCTTGAGTTTTGATGACGGTAGAGTTTTTTATATAAGTGAGGTATCTAAAATTAAGAGAAAAATTAATCAAATTGAAGAGCTTGATTCACTGAGCCCAAACCAGCATACAAATGAGTTTAAACATGTCAGTAAAATAACTTGGTTATATGAAACTTCTACATAATTTGAAAAAGCTATCTTTACATCTTCACTGAGATTTACTGATAGGCAAAGCATATATAATAAAGTGCAGAGCAAGTGATAATAGCAAAAAATGTATTCCTTGTCAGTTAATGTTAACTGTAAGAGATTATTTACTATAAGTATCATCTTTGAAGTTCACAACTGTATCACAAGTATATTTTCAGACAAATGAATTCAATACTGAATGATTTTGGCACCATGTAGTAGATCATCTATTTTGGTCAGACTCATGGTACTTACATAAAAAGTTGCCTACAATGTGGTTCATTTCATTCAGTTAATTCATCTAACAATTATGATCTAACTAGGTCGGCATGCCTTATTGTGTACATATATTGAGATCTAAACTTCTAAAGAGCAACTGAGGAGCTTGCAGCAATTACACATTAAAAAAAATAGTGTCCAAAGAAAGTGTGGCAAGAAGTCACAGGCAACCTGTTCAATATACTCTTAAGTCAGTTATGAAAAAAAAAATCAGATTTCAAACTTGTGTTACCTGTATTGTAACTGAACAAATACCCACTATTTCTGTTTGCTAAACAATGGGATTTAATTTCAACCCTATGCAAGGCTTGTTGTTTGGAATTATAAAAAACAGTTTTTTATCAGAATCAAGTCTCTTCTCAGCAGCCTATATCCAACCGAATATATAACATTTTCATCATAGCATTTTAGTATAAATTATATACCCAGTTACTATTGCAATAAATGTCTCTGCGTCACTTCCACTCTTTGTTTTGAAACTAGCATTATATACAATCATTAGTGTTATGGTTGAAGAAAATAACTGAAAAAGAAGAAAGACGTATCTAAAAAGTCAGCACATGGTTCATACACACACACACACACACACACACACACACACATACATAAACACACACATGCACACACATGCACACACACACACACACACACACACACACACACACACACACACACACACACATGCACACACAGACAGATGCGCACACACACACACACACACACACACACACACACACACACACACACACACACACATGCGCACACACGCACACACACATGCACACACACACATGCACACACACCCTATTTCCTGGGTTATCTAGTGGCGTGCACCACTTAGCAGTCTGTGCTCTACAGGCTCATGCTCAATGGATGCAACATCCTGTACTACTACTACTACTAGGTGTCATGCAAGGTGCAAAACAAAGCTACCTCCTTCCCCCAGGCAACAGTTGTGCCCCCCTTTATCCTGTCCCATCCAGGTCGGTGCCAATAACTAAACACGGGTGATCTGGAAAACTGTCAGATCTTCATCTCTCTTTACCTATGGGATCGGTATCTTAGACATGTTGGTCCAAAATATATCAAACGCTGCTCTGACAATGCTTAATTCTCCATCTTTGTTTCTTATTTCTATAAAAACAAAAAAATATTTACTAGCTTCAGTAGTTATATTCCCTTCAGTTCCAAGAGACTTGCTTCCCTTGTTGATATCACCAACTACATAGTTCCAAACAAGGCAGAGTGACTCAAATGAAATTTTGTCAGTTTGCATCTCAGCAGCATTATAGTTCACCTATAGCCTGATAATTGTGTACAATTTCTAAATATTTGCACTTGCCTCACACATTCAAATCTTTTGAGCATATTGCAGTATTGTTTGTAAACATATGCTAACTACAAGCTACAGAACTCATAAAAAAGTCTGTAAGCAGAGCCTACTGAGGTCATTCATACTGATACCACTATATATCAGTAATAGGTGAGTAAATGAGAATAACCCCCACCCCCCCCAAATTTATAAGTGAGGGGAAGCCGACTTAGAGTGAAGTCATTACTGCACTATGTTATAAGCAAGCAAAAAGAACAATTGAAATTTTATAACAAAGGTGTTAGTCAGAAATCAGAATTCTATAACAAGAGTTTGATATAAAATCAGTGTATATATTGCTCAAGCGATTCTTCAGAAAGCAAATATATAGATGTATAAAAGCACAAAGACCTTAAAAAGTTACCATTTCAGCAAACAAGCTTGCTTATACATTGCTTTAGGAACAATTCAGCTGCAAACACTGTATGCTGAATACTGAGCTACTGGGTAGCAGCCAACGGAAGCATGTGTAACAATTTAGATCAGTTTGAGGTAGCAACCAATGGAAGCATGTGTAACAATTTAAATCAGTTTGAGACTGTTCTGGATCCATACTCCCAGACACAGTAAGCTGGGTCCAGGCAACTACCTTGAATCTCTCCGACCACTCTCCAGGATTTAATTATATTTTTAAGCCCAAGCCTGGCTGAAGAATTGGGAGATGTGCTTGTCTATTAATAAAGAAAAATACTATGTCAACTCTCTTAGATCAAAACTCTTCCTTAAATAAGAGAGCCTAATGGGTCTTAGCTAGTATTTCACTCCACAACAAAACAAAATACTCTACTCACAATACATATATCCCTCCGCCAGCTAAATTTTATCAATTTAATCAATGTACTACTTTATTTCTCCAGTATACCAAACAACCATATCAAGTTATCTGTCTTGGTGACTAAATCAGTGTAACAGTAAGATATATGATTTCCTAGATTTATACTACAAAACAAGGAACCAATAAGACTCAGTCTCAAACTAGAGAAACACTGTCAGCTAGATCTCATAACAGCTAACTGCCCCAGTCACGATTCCACTCTCCCACCCACCATCAGCAAATACTGTCCCATAACCTTCATTTTCCACATCCCAGAAAAAAACTACAACCCATCACAAATTCCAACCTAAAATGCAAAACATAAAAATATTGCAACCTTCAGGCAAGAATTAGCCAAAAAAGATTGGACCAGTGATTTTAGGATCCCACACTCCGCAACTGTGGACTACTCCCTTACTAAGATGCTTCCAGAATTTTGAGATAAATTATACTCCAAAGTAACCACACTGTTGAAAGCAAACCTTTTGGATAAAATAAATAAATAAATAAATTTAGAGACACAACTTGGTTGCAATAGAAAATTCCCTATAACTGAGAACCGAGACAAATTCATTCTTTTAACAAACTTAGCTAAAAAGAAACATAAGGAGATACATAGTCTCCCACCTACAATCAGTACAGTCATCCACTCATAACAATAAAAAAATCTAGTAAGTCATCAATTAAATTACTAGAATGTTTCCACAAAAAATATTATGTAAAACACAGTACAGTGCTCCACAAGTAGCCTGCCAGCCACAGAAATCATACATGAATTCTCACTTCTTCCTCTATCCCCCCACCCCAAACAAAGAGTTCCACAGATCCCCCATGGCCTTACCATTCACACCCCCTTTCTACTTCAGTGCCATAAAGGGAATGACTTACAAGAAGCATAAGACAAAATATCAGCTGATATCTCCGCAGAGCACATTAGCCTTCATCTATGGTTTACAAGATACTTCTATGAATGCACCCTTCAAAGGGTCTATATCAGAACACTGAAAGTTCATACTTTCGAATGTTCTTACATCAACCCCTATTCAGCGAACTCTGAAAATAGTGAAACAAAAGATAACCAAATTTTTTCCTAGGGAAAGAATTTGGTTGTCCGTTTTTGTCATTTCGCTATTTTCAGCGCTGTGGTGGAAAGTTATGGGTTGGGTTCAGGTAAGTGTGCGATTGGGCGTGGGTTAAGTGAGTTAGGGTTAGGGTGGGAGGGAGGTATGTGTGTGATTGTATGGATGTGAGGGTTAGGGCGGGTTAGGTGAGTTAGGGTTAGGGCGTGGGTGAAGTGAGTGTGCAACAGCGATGGAACTTAGAGTTAGGGTTTGGGTTAAGGTAAGTGGATAGCTAGTGATGTTTGTACAGTTTAGTGTAGGGTTAGCTGTAAGATTTTGGGTGTATGTGTGTGGATTGCTGTTTGTTTGGTGTGCTTGTGTTGTGTGTATGTGTTTTGGAACAGTGAATTTTTTCCCTAGGAAAAAATTTGCTCTTCTGAATGTTCGATATTCTCAGCATTCGCTGATTAAGGGTCGATGTAAGAACATTTGAAATTGTGAACTTTCGGTGTTCTGATATAGACCCCCTCTTCAACTACTTTTCCAGATCTACAACCTATGCCTCAACAATGCCATCATACCAGCAATTTGGAAATGTGTTATCCTAAAATCAGTCTTAAATGTATACAAACACCAAACTGCCAATGTCCATAGCTCCTATGGTCCAAAAATTAACATTCTTGGAAGTTATTAAATACATCTAAAAACAGAGTATACATCCAGACACTATGATGGATTTTTGGATTGCTACAAGTATCATGACAGCCTTGTACACTCACTGATGACATACCGCAGAACATGAATGAGGGCTTCCAAACAGGAGCAATTTTTATTAACCTAATCAAAGCGTTTGACCCAGCTGTTCCATCCTGCTGAACCCCATATCCTCTGTAGAGTTTAGCAACAGTGCTCTAAACTGTTTTAGGGACTTTCTCTCTCCCATATATGTTTTAGCTTACAACTAGGGAGTTCCTCATCGAACACATCCCCAGTATCCAAAGGGGTTCCAATAGGTCTCCTTAATTCTACTTTCTCTTTTTATAAACAAACTCCCTTTTGATTTATCCCATCTACCTATCATTTCCTATATTTTAATGATATAGCAATTCATAAGGCAAACTGTTCCCAATGTACTAGAAAAGCAGAGTTAGAAAAAGACCTCTCAAACTTCACAATCTGACTAGTGGACAACAGGCTTATCCTTAACACCAAATAACAAACAAACAAAAAAAGTCTATGCTCTTTGGAACCCAAAAGAAATTATCCTAGACACCCTTCTCATGGTCCATTTGTAACAAATACTCAGAACCTCTTGAAAAAGTCTCATACTTGCAGTACCTTGGTAGTCTATGTGATCAAAATCTAAACTTTATATTCCATACTAACCTAATCTAATAAAAAAATTAACTAACGTTTATGCTGGACAAAGACAATCCTCATACTTCCTCCATGCTTAAGGCAGGATAACTGCATGAAAAAGCTCAAGCTTTCACAAACAGGGGCTGGATTTATTTTTCAA
>NC_056728.1:1293372217-1293402217 GCF_019279795.1 Protopterus annectens
GGCTGTGGCGACTCTAACTAACCGAAAAAGCGAAGAAGAAGAAGATTGGACTTCCCTTGCTTGAACATGAGGCCAGAATACACCTTACCTTCAACCAGTAGTGTAACTGGACAGTGGGTTCAACATATACAAGATATTTTGGATGTTACAGATAATCTCTTACTTATAGTCTTATCTGACAGCGCTGATATGGACTTAGTACAACATGACTTAGAATTCTCTGTTCAATAATATAAGGTAAAAACTGATGTTTAAAGCTTATCTAGAAGCTAAAATTGTGCCCAGGGGGTTATGTATATTAAAAACGCCAACCTACAGAGATCTCTTTCCAGAATTGCTGAAAAAATGGCAATGTCTTATTCTACAGGTCTCGTTCAAATACATGAAATTAATGAACGAATATTTTGCACCTTTACAAAATCAAATGAAAGCTGAAATTGTCACACTGCATGATGAACTTGTATCCTTCATTGAAAATAATACACATGCACATTTGCTAGCAGCATCTCTGAACAAAATTGGGCAATATGCAGCACAATTAATAGAGACAAAACAGAGAAAGGTAAAACAAGATCTAAATGATTTTAAAAAGGGAGATGTATTTACCTGGCTGAAAAGAGATAATTTTGGTTTGAATAAACAACAGACCAAGCAACATGAAGATAATCTGAATACACAGCAGGATCTAGCAAATAAAATGGTGCAGGATACATCAGCTGAGGATAATGATATCACTTCCAAGGAAGGAACTAAAAGATCACTTCTTTAATCTGAGTACATACATGTTAGTATGAGTCGCACAACAAATAGTGAAAAAACATCATCAGTTGTAGTTGATGAGAACATTATCTCAGCTCTTGACCCACTGGATTCTTCAGATTTTTTTATTTCCTTCTGTAACATCATTTCCACTACCTCCAAAGAGGAAACGCAAACACAGCCTAAGAGGATAAAAGAAAACCAACATGGACATACCATCTGTGATTTAACTGAGAATAGAGGTATTTCTGACACAAATATTGTTTCCAATTTATTGGACTACCATTTAAATGAATATGAAAAGTCAGTGCTGAACAAAGGTCTTACGTATATACCTGCAACAAGTGTAGATATATCACGTACCCTTTTAGAGTTCAAGCTATTTGTACATAAATTGAACTTGAAAGCAATTTTTGTGAATGGGCACAATGATGGTAATATAGTTAAATCATTTTTTAGAAGAAGTACTTTTATTCCACCATCAAATGATGTAGTGTCTGTGTTTGAAAGATTGGTAGAGGATAATTTATATTCATATTTCAGAAATAGACCGAAGAAAAGCTTTTATAATTTGAATCATAATGAATATAGGGCTATATAAACTTTATTTAATAATGATGAAATAGTTGTTAAGCCAGCTAATAAAGGGGGTGGGGTTGTTATATTGAATACGGTACAATACATAGAAAACATGGAGTCTGTGCTTAGTTATCCAGATTATAAATGCATCAGTTTTAGCAATGATGTTCAAACTCGAATAACAGAGTTATTTCAGGAAGGTTCCATTTCCAATGAATTATTTGTTTATTTTCTAGTGGATTCAGTAATTGTTCCAGTAATATATGGCATTCTCAAAAATACATAAATGCCAGCTTAACCCACCCCTTAGACCAATTGTTTCAGCAAGGGTATGGGTTACAGAACCTATATCTGTTTATTTAGAAAATGAACTTAAGAAAGCATTAGCTTCAGTTGTTAAAGATAGTTCCCACTTTTTGACTACTCTATACAAATATACTACCAACCATGATGTACTCACCTGCTATATGGTTACATTAGATGTTGACTGTCTATTTACAAGCATTCCGAATGATATAGGTATTCAAATGTTATACAAATATATAACTAAAATATTTGTTGTATAGATATTGATATAGATCTCATATGTGAATTATTAAGAGTTGTATTAGAGAACAATGTATTTTTATTTCAGAAGAACTATAAGCGGGTAAAAGGTATAGCAATGGGGATGCCTGTAGCAAAATCATATGCCAGTTTGGTTATGAATTGCTGGGAAATGGAAGCTGTCTTGTCTACATCTAACAAGTTCTATAAGAATGCTATTTTTTTATAAAAGATTTGTTGATGATCTTTTTCTTTTATGGGAAAGTTCACTAAGTGACTTAAATTATTTTATTGCATATTTGAATGTCACTATTGCCTTCTTGAAACTTAAAAAGAATACTCAATATAGGAAAATAGATTTCCTTGATATTATATTGGTTAAGGATGTTAAGGGTAACATACAAACTACCCTGTACAAAAAAGATGTTAAGAAGTGTACCTATTTATCATGTGACAGTATGCACCCCACCTTTATGTATGACAATATTGTCTAGAATCAAATGTCTAGAGCATGTAAACTTAATACTATTGATCATGATTTAGAATGACAATTAAATGATATGTCTAATGATTTTATAAGAAGGGAATACCAATGTAATAAAATACATCAAATTAAAGAAGAGATTTTAAGGGAAAGGATATCTTGGTATGCACCTATTTTTTCAGGCCACTCACAAAATAATAATAGCAACAGACTTAAAAACGAGAGGTGTAATTTTGTATTAACCTATGACCAACACACATATAATATTAAGTGCATTATCGCTAAGCATTGGCTGATATTGCAATAAGTGCCAGAACTGAAAGAAGTTATATCACAAAATCCAACCTTTTCTTATAAAAGGTGTTTTACACTTAAGAACAGATTATGTTATAAAGAACAAACTATTATTAATGAAAATAAGATTTTGAGAAAGGGCAAGTTTAATTGCAGACATTGCAAGTTTTGTAAATATATATGCACTGATAAGGTATTTTTACACCCTGTTAACAATACGTTATTTCATCTATCGGCAAATGGAAATTGTAACACAAAGAATATTATATACATGGCTAAGTGTAATAAGTGTCCTTCATATTATATAGGTAAAACCAATCAAAGATTGAAGGATCGTATAAGTAACCACCTTTCGGATATAAGGAGAGGCAAAGAAGTGAACTCCTTATATAAACATATATGAAACACAGATAACACTCACAGTTTTAGGTTTTTGATACTAAAAAACATTTTTAAGAATATTAAGGGAGGTGATGTGTTGAATACAACAGAGAGACATGAAAATAAATGGATATTACATTTTAGGTCTTTTCATCCCCTTGGTTTAAATGAGGTTTTAACTATAAAACCAGAGATGAAGTACTTACATAATTGCATAAGGTGAATTTCACTTTGAATTGTAGAATGTACCTTTAAGACTGGAACTTTTTTTAATTGTTTTTAATTGATTAATTAATTAGATGTGTATTTAAGTGACTTAGTGTTATAGTTGTTTGTGAAGCCTGAAGAAGCAATTTTTCTGTGATGGTATATTTACTTAGGAGTATTCACCTAGGAATAAACAGATTTTATGCTGCTTGTGGTTCTGGACACTCTTTTTTTATTGGACTTTTTGTTGTTGTGGATGTTCTGGATTTATTGAGCTTGGGGTGCTATTTTATTTTAGTACAAAGTCATAAAATATCAGTATTTGCAGGCAGAAACAAGAGCAATGTGAAAGAAAGTCACCCAGATAGTTCCAACGGTAGTAGGAGCAATGGGTCTTATAAAAAATAATCTACAATCATATTTAGATATGTTACCAGTACCTGTAACGAATGTACGAATTTCAGGAGGAGTCATTACTGGGCACATTGTGGGGGCTGCGAAGAGCACTTCTGGCTGACATCAAAGATTGAAACAATGATAATTTCACGAACTTTAATCGTACTTTGACATAGGAATGGGGTCCATTCCTGTCATGATATTAGAAACCCAAAAGATTTGAAGAAATTAAAAAAGGGTAATGAGGATTTGATGTTGCATGAGTAAAACCATGCTTTTCAGTATACTGCTGGAATTAATGGTGATATTTTGCAACATTATCGGTAACCAGTTCAATCAGTATCCCATATCCTGTAAACATCATCTTGGACCTCATTGTGTTTTGTTGGCTAGTTGTAGTTGGTACATAACATATATCAGTGTTTTAAGTGTACCAGTTCATTACCACTAAGGTAGCTTTTGTTTTGAAATTCATTTAAGTCAGCAGCTATCTTCTAGAAACAACCTTGTCATAAAGGATTTGGTAGTCATAGTTCTCTTCTCTGGGACTGTTTATGGACAATACAGAATAAGCACTTTGATACAATCTGTGCAATGCACACATTAATGTGAGGACACCATACAGGCATTTTGGCTCTTTCAAGACACTTGTGAGGATTTGGTGTCCATTGTGTATTTGTCCTAAGTACTTTGTCACACTACGATGAGGGTACAACTATTCTGTCTTGGTACAGTTCAGCACAAAGACTTTGAAATCTACTTCATTATCTGATTATGTCTGGTGATGTATTAACTTTCTGGAGATGAAGTCAGCTATGGTTACTGCTTAATTACTCTGGCAGTGAAATGTCACATTTTTATTAACAGCCATTTATATCTGATGGGTATGTTGCTCAAATCATAGTAATTAATAAGGGGAATCAATGGCTTGTGATTGGGCCTATATTATAACATCGAAGTCTAAAAACTTTGAATGTTATAATATCGAACCTAGTAGAGCGAACACTGGAAATAGTGAAGCTGCAGAACACCGAATACTTTCCTAGGGAAAGTATTCAGTGGGCCGTTTCTGCAGCTTCACTATTTCCTCAACTGTGGAGTGAAGGTTACGGACTGGGTTAAGGTAAGTGTGTGAACGAAGGTAAGTGTGCGATTGGGCAGGGGTTAGGAGAGTTAGGGTTAGGGCGTGGGTCAGGTAAGTGTGCAATTGTGTGGACGTGAGGGTTAGGATGGGGTAGGTGAGTTAGGGTTAGGGAGCGGGTAAGGTGAGTGTGCGATAGTTAGGGACCTTAGGGTTAGGGTTGGGTTAAGGTAAGTAGATAGCTAGTGGTGTATGCCTGGTTTAGTGTAGGGTTTTGTGAAGTGTATGTGTGTGGATTATTTATTTTGGTGTGCTTGTGTTGTGTGTATGTTTGTCGGAACAGCAAATTTTTTTCCCTGGAAAAAAATTTGCTATTCTGACTGTTCGGTTTTCTCGTGTTTCGATTAAATGGGTTCAATATTATAACATTCGAAGTTTTTAGACTTCGATGTTATAATATAGACCACTTGTGATCAGTCTGGAGGTGGAAACTCTGAACTCCTAATATGCATTTCAAGAACTTATCCCATGCATGCACATGCTCATAGTGCACTCCTTCTCTGTCTGGATGTAACATTTGTTTATCCCTTTGGAGTAATGCAGTACCCAGGCCATTATTGTTAGTGACAGCAGTACTCACAGCTGAGGGTTTGTAACATATTAGCTGAGCATTGAAGCAGTAATTATATTGCTTTAACTGTTCTGTAATCTTGGGCTTACACATCCCCCCATGACTAGGGCACATTCTTCTTTAATAAGTCTGTTAGTCAATACATCATCCTAGACATATTTGGTACAAATTTGCTCACAAAGTTTATCACACCTCTTACCTGGCACAGCTCAGTTACAAAGGTGGGTCTCTTTAGCACTGCTACTGCTTGTTTGATTCAATTAACACTTATGATATGACTCAGTCACAGACTTTGCAAAGGAACATTTCTGTTTATTTAGTTTCAAACCTGCGTGTTTTATGCTTTGGAGAACTGCCTTCATGCTTAAGTCATGTGCTGCTTATCAATTCTAACACTAGTACATCATCCATAACAAACCAACACCTTCATGCTATTTTAACAAATGAATCATCTCACATTGAAATATTTCTGGTGCTGAAGTTATAGCAAGCAATATCTCTTACAACAAAACATTCCTTCTCTAGGGCTTTTTTCCAAAATCCACTTGAAGCATGGAATGTTGAAAATACTTTCATGTCAACCAGCTTAGGTGTAATATCTTCTAATCTTTGTAGAAAAAATGTTTTTTGCATACCTGCATAATTCATCTTTCCCAAATCAAATTATATTCATACATTGACTTTTTTTAATTAACTGGGACCTTTGCTGCATACCACTCAGTCAGCTCAGTAGCACTTTCAGTCACATCACCTGCTTATATTCATTTAAGTTTTACATCTACCTTAGACAGTAAAGGAAAACTCTGTTCTAACTGTGATCAAGACATTTGGGTAGCCTCTGGCTATAATTTTCCTTTTATTACATCACAGTTATACAGATCTACTTCGTCAAACACAGCCATTAATCTGGTTTATTTTGGCAATCACTCTTATATTGCATGTTACAGTTCTGCTGAGCAGATTATTTATATATGAGCCATCAAGTACATAAACCCAAAACTCATGCTTCTGTCCTTCCACTCAGACATGACAAGAGATTTGTCAATACACTTGAGTTTGCCTTGAGACCTAGTTTTTTTTGTCTGATGCAATTCCAGACAATTCAAGATATTTCTATAGGTAGCATGTGACAGCAAAGTAAACTTCAGTCTGATCTGACTGACTGATAAACTGATTTCACTTCAGTATGGTATACAATAATCATTTTTCACAAATACTCAGTTGTCAAGATTAATAAAGCAATAACTGATGATGTGGTGTGGTATATTGAAGATTTACCCATGGTTGGAGTGGTTTAATCACGAGGGCAAAGCCCAAGTGATTAAACAAAGGCAACCGGGGTAAATCTTCAATATACCACAACCACGGAGTCGGTTATTGCTATTATACAATGACATTATTTAAGGAAAAAAACATACTTTTCCTAAATAATGTCTTTGTATAACGGCATATTACTGTTCTTCCGCCAGTTGTTGTTTACTGCTTCTTCATTTTGATGTACTGCGCATGCGTATGGGACTTGTGTTCCCATGCATACCCAGTACATCAATGCTTTGAAACAGAAGCAATGGAGAAACGAAAGTCTCCGTTGCTCCGTTTTCTCTCTTTTTTTTAATTGTAAAAAAAAGGTTTTGGGGCACTTTATGCCAACAGAAAAAAGTCAGGGAGACCGGACCTTTTTCCGTTGGTATATTGTGGGATTTACAATGGGCACACTGGTTGGGCTGGGCCAATCAGTGTGCATGTTTTCAAACAGTAATAGGGAGTCATTGTATAATATAGATTTTACCTGCTTTCTCATGGCTAAGTTTTAATCATAACATGTGATGAGCCTTATCAATTAAGAAACCCTGCTGTGGAACATTAGTCCAGTTGCGTATTTGTACTTCGATAAAATTAATCCAGCATGTTCCTTCCAGCTTCTCTGATGCAATGGGAATTATCAGGTTTTCTCTGTGCACTCTTTGTTCTAACTCTTTTATGAAACCACTTTTTTTTTTGAGAAGACTGTTACTCAGCCAGCCTTTTCTTCATTTCAGTCTCTGATTATTGCATTTTATCAGTTCATCTGAATAGTTAGTTAAAGCTTTTCCTGTTTTTCCAGCCTTTTGTTACTTGTCATTGTTATTTGAGTTGATACAAAAATTGAGTGTTTCATTTCTTTTATATACCTCTGAATACATTTAATTCAGTTTCCTCTAAATAAAACTGAAAGCGATTTCCTACACCAAAGCTGAATCTTTCCTGATATAGTCCCGTTTTCCATTATCCATAAAAGATAACAACTTTCAGTCTACTAGAAGAAAAAAAAATCTGCCTATTATAACAGCAAAGTCATTAGGATTGATTAATTTACTAGGTAATATAAGTAGTGATATAAAAAGTATGATACAATTAATTTGTTCTTAAAACAAAATGCTGATTTGTTTGTAGTCATAATCCTGATGAGGAATTACAAGTCAGTCTGCATATGGGTCAACAGATTTCATCTATAACCTGACTACAAAGGAGAATTTCATTTTGCTTAAGAAAAACATTTAAAAAAAAACTTGAAAAGTTAGAAAAAAATTGGTATCACTAAAATATGTCATGGCTAGCAGCACAAGTCTCACATCATAATGTCTTCAAAGCCAAACGAATCATAAGAAGTAAAAACACATACAGATGTGAGGGTAGCAAACAATGCCTCAAAGACAGTGAGGAAGAGAAAGAGAAAGAGGCTCCATCAGTCACTGATTGCATCAACAAACTTAATAGAGCAAAAGTATTTGTAAACTGACATGACCAGACTACCACCAACTTGAGTTACACCAAGACAAGCTGAACATTAAAACTTTTTAAAATGTACAGGGCTCATGAAATGCAGATGACTGATCTTTGTTGTGAACTATGTGCTAGAAATCCTCTAACACATAACATAACAGGGCATCTACAGCATAAAAAACAATGAAAAATGACAGTGATGGCAAGAATTATGTTCGGCAGAGCACAAGGGGAACACAATGTCACCAAGACACATACTTAAAAATCTCAGATGCAATAGAATTATATTAGTCAAACAGAAGTGTGAATTTGACAGAAGTGTATTTCAGTTCAATGGCTCCAATTTTCAAGAATGGGATGACATCTGACCTAAATAAACTAAATAACTTACATGAGTTAACCCCATTAAGCAGTAATAAAGGAATAACTATTCAGCTAAGTATGTACAGTACAGCTCAAGATTCATTAGAATCTTCAGTAGTGCAACAGCCCCACTGATGGATCAAAAAAGCTGTATATGTTAAATTATCTGAGAAACATAAGATAATACCTAAGCAGCTAAAAAAACAGTCATAGCTTAGAGACAGTGATATGTACTTTGTCTTGTAGGGTAAGGTAGTGGCAGACATAGGTACCATTTCAGCAGGTCTGTGAGCCTAAACAAAGTGCAAGAATATAAAAAACAAAAGGTAAAAGCTCATGCAATAGATCATTGTCAGGTGCAGAGAAGAGATAGGTGAAAAAAAAAACACTTGCAATATTGTGGGCCTGTGCGCGTGCACACACACACAACACACACACACACACACACACACACACACACACACACACACACACACACACACACACACAGGTTTACTGACATAATGTTGAATGTCATAATGTCTAATAGTCATTTGGTAGAAAAATAACATCTCACCCCAAAACATTGAATTATCAAAATGTCTACAATTATTTCATTGAAAAAGCAATGAGATCAACTCTACTATTTTGCAAGGGGGATGACACCCCCTTGCACACCTTATTGGGGGTTGCACCCCCCACACCCCCTATTTGAATATATCAACTCTGAGATCACACTACTGAGCAGAAATGGGCAAATTTGATAATTTCAACATTGTGTGTTTAGACTAATTTTATTTTAACATTTTGATCATTCAATATAGTGTGTTCAACCAATTCAGTTTCAACCATTTAGCATTCAGTATTATGTTGGTAAACCAGACACACACACATACACACACACACACACACACACACACACACACACATATATATATATATATATATATATATATGGAAATCAGTACTTCAGTACTCATTGATAATTGATAACAAGACACTGCAAGCAAACCACAGCCAACAATCAATACCTTTGCAGGATTTTTATTTTTTTGGAATCATATAATTCTTTAAAAAAATTGAAAGAACTCTCTTCTTATATTGTTTATTTTCCTTAGTCAACACTGATACTTTAGAATTAAAGCAGCAAAACTGCACTTGAAGTTTTCTGCTAAGCATAGAAAAGGACCCAGAGATAATATAAAATGTCAGACATTATTGAACAACTCACATACTTTTGAACAAGGAATGAACAAGGAAACTGTTGCATGGTTGGTTATTCACAAGTTCATAAATGTATAAGTTAGGTAACATGTTCAAGCCTTATGTCTATCAAGTAACACTATCTCAATAATTGTTATATCAAATAACCACAGCCCAATAATCCTATGACTTCTTAAATTTTACTAGACTACTCATACCTCTGATATATTCAGGTAATGTAGTCCATAATTGTGACATCCTATTTGTTAAATACGAAGTTCAACTATTTTTGTTACATAACTCTAAACAGAACATTAAATTATGATGTCTAATAAAGACTGAAGAAAAAAGTAATTCAATCCCTTATAGGCAAAGATAAGTTGACCACTGATATGTCTGTAATGGAGGGTATAACAACCCACTGAAACACATCTGCTCTAATAGCATAACTGCTTACTATTAGGCATTCTTTTTTTAAGTTTACATTGCACTGATTCTATACAATTAACTATTCTAAAATTGGTCTGATATATATACCTTAAATAAACATGCTAAGATTGTAACCTCTCTTGTTGTAAAATTTTTGAGACTCAAAGCCATCTGTCTCAAGGCCTTATTACAGATGGCTTTCACGTTGTTTTCAAAGCAAAAAGAGGAATTAATATGCTGAGATGCTTATATTCACTAACTTTCAATAAATAAAATGTAGACAATATAACAGATCTCCTTATTTTTTTACCAAAATAAATGACATTGCACTTTTTCTCACTAAAGAAAGACTAGCTTTGCTAATCCACTTACCTAAACATAGTAAATAATTATTAAAATTAGTGAAATAATCTTAATTATTAGCAAATCATCTGATTTTACAGTTATCAGCATACTTAACCAACCAGCAATGATCATCACATAGAATACAGGCAAAAACAATATTAACTAACAACAGATCCCTGAGGAATACCTCATCTCACCAGTACTGGATCCAATTTTTTTTCCTTGAATCACTACTCTTTGGGTTCTACCTCTGAGCCAATCATTAATTCACCTAAATAAATATTGATTAACCTTATAATGTTCCAGTGCCAAGCCAATAGTGCAAAATGACAGCAAGTCATAGCTTTCATTAAAGCCAAAATAGATTACACTTGTGCTAATTCCCATCAGTATAGGCCTAGATATGTAATCATAAAAGCTTGACAAATTAGTGAGTGTAGAGAAGACTTTCAAAAAGCAGTTCTGAAAAATATCAAGCAATGTAAGATTATTTTCTTTACTTATGATGTCACTAATGCATCCCTAAGAGCATTTGCATAATGTTGATTTTAGACTTACTGTATGATAATTTTGTACTGCCATCTTATCTCCAGATTTAAAACTTGATGGAACTAATGATTCCTTCTAAGGACTTGATGCATATCCATTACTGATCATAAAATTAAATGCCCTACTTAATATATTCACTAAATAATCTTTCATATTAACCAACAACATTCCAGGAATGTAATCTGTTCCACTTGATGTGTCAGATTTCATTTTATTAAAGGCTCTTAATACCATCTCTTAATATTAGGACATTTTGTCTTAGAATCAATTCTTTCTTCCATGAATTGAAAATAACAATCTCTCATTTCAATGCCAAAACCAGTAAAATATTCATTAAATGTATTATTCATCAATTCGTGATCACTAATTATTGACCCATATACAAAAACAGAATTAGTATGATCTCTTTCATTCTTGAAGGAATTAATATTTATTTTTGGTGGTGGTGTGATCATTTGTTAACAAATTTTATTTTTTTTCCAATTTCTTACACTGGATGATAGTTCCTTATTTTTCAAGTTTAAATTTATTTTATTAAACTTATTTGGAAATTTATGGCAAACATAAGAAGTCCACTTTTTCCTATTATATAATCTGTTCAGATTATAAATGTTTCCATACTGGTAATTAATTTCTGTAATTTATTGTTCTATAGCAAGTTGTTTGGCTCCAACTTTATACAATAGTGATTCTACATTATCATAATTTCTACTAACTGACTTAGCCATCTCTACCCAATCCAAAGATAGCAAATTATTCTTTAACTGATAATAATCAGTTAGACCATAATTATAATGCCTGGTTTACCCTTAGTAACTATTTCAAATAAGACAAATTATCAGATAATCCTAAAAGATGAGAAATCCAAATATTTTCAATTAAAATCAAATTATCCATGCTTAAGAAATTCAGGATATTATTTCCTCAACTTGGCTCCAAAATCAAATGTACAATATTTTGATACTCAAAAATTTCAATAAATTCTCTTTAACAAGTATTTCCTCCTTCATTTACTTGCCAATCAATGGTAGGATAATTAAAGTCATCTATCACTACTCACTATCTATAATCTAAATTCATATTTAATGTAATCAAATAATCATACTGAGTATTTAAATCCCTTGTAGGTATATGATAAACTATCAATGTTATAGGATCATGCAGTAATATTCCATAATCTTGGACTATTACATACTTCATCTCAGCAATAGTCTTTATAAGTTTACAAGAAAGTGAATTGCTAACCCATAACATTACACCTCAACCTCTCTTACTTATTTTTAAGCATTCAAATTTATTATATCCAGATATTTGTAAATCAGATGAATTCCATATCTCAGTAACAACAATAAACTCATATCCCTCTGAAAGTTCAGTACATTATAAGCCACTTTTGTTACTCCCCAAGTTTGGGAGATTACAATGGAAACATTTTAAAAATCTATTAAATTTCCTGTTTCTGTTGCACACATGGATCTGCCCATGTGAGGTCATAAAAAATGTCAATACAATTCCTAAACAAGCCTGACAGAACCTTAGATCTGTAATAATTAAGATGAACCTCATCCCTTATAAACCTTTTTAAATCATTGGAATAGTTTACTGAAATGTTTATTAATGCAATATTGTACACAACACTTAGTTGTCTTATCTAATTATTAAATAATTTTGCCTCCACCCACTAGAAATTTGACCAACACAAGATATCAAGGATGTCACTTAATGTGAACTCTATAATTAAAGTTTTAAAATACTCTAATATATATATATATATATATATATATATATATATATATATATATATATATATATATATAAAGAATTGCATTTTTCATCTTATTTAATCGTGTATACCTAAATCTTTAGTAACTCCATGCAAAATGCATTTATTCTGTGCTGATTTAACCATAGTTAACCTTGGTAAAAAATCTAAATAATCAGTTGACTTTAACCTCAGTAAAGAGAAACTTGCAATATACTCTTAATTCACTTATGTTATTTAACCAGCAAAGCATGTACATGTGAGTCCCCAGTTATCAGTAGTTCAGAATAAAGTCCTTTTCTACTGTTATCTATTAGAAATAAAACCAGCCCCTTTACCATGTATATTAATATAGTTATCTTCACTAATTAATCCCCCCTAAGCTCTTATTTAAAGCTTTATTGTCCATATCTCTTGCCATTATTCATTCTGCTCACTAAAACAATTACTTATATCATCAAGGGTTATATTGAAACTACCAGTTAAAGGAGAAAGACTTTCCTCTAAATTTCTGTATGCAAAACATCCTATTTACTAGAATGAATCAAACATTGAGGTTTACTTAGATTACCTGAGCTATGTTCAGTTTCAGACTCATTTAATAACTTTATGAGATTAGGAGATAGAGAATCTTCTAATACTGTAAGCATCTTACACTTTCAGCTATACCCTTCAACCAACAAATCATCACTCAAATTATTATTTTCTCTTTTGTCTAAGTTTGTTTTTACACCTAATATCAGTTGCACCAATGCCAACTTTTGTAACAAAAGACTCAACATTAGAACAATCAAATTTGTTAGCACAAAAACTCTCTACTCCCTATTTTTCAGCATGCTCTAAGTCACCCACACATACTACTGAAAGAGAAAGAGTATAACCAATGATTTGTCTATCAAAACATTAGAATCAACCAAATCTTCTTTCTTAGATTGTTCATATTATTCCCTATTAACAGATAAAAGTGTATCATTTGAAATGACACTCAATGAACTAAATGACATTTCTTCTAATAGATTTGTCAGTGTGGAAGACTAACATACTTCTTTTTCTTCACTTCATTAGAATTCCCAGACTTGTTTTTCCTCTTAAATGGACTTTTTACTGACTTAAAAAGTAATGTTTTCCCAGCTTGCTTTCAGTTTAACTTCTGACTGATCAATATTATCTGCATTGCTTCAGTTTTATTATCTCATTAGTGTTACTTTTTATATCTAAAATGCTCTGACTGCCAATTTTTAACAAATTCAGAATTAGAACATAATCCTACTCCATTACTACATGTACATTCCATTTAAGAATCAAACCATTTACTATTTTAAATTAAGCTCAAATCTTCCAAACATTTACAATTAATACACTTTTGTTCTAAATCAAAATTTATTGGCAATAACTCACAAGTTTTACATTTATCCAAATATTTCTGATTAATCAAATCTTCAAGAATATACACATTTTAAGAATCCATAGTAATCAGTAGCAGAAGTTATTAAACTAAAACTACTTAACTGCTTAAATGCCACAATACTCAAGCACTACCAAGCAACAAAACATAGCATCTGCTTAACAGCAGAACATTTATAGTTCAGCATTCAACACCAGAGAGCCAGACTCACACCCCCTTTTAAATATGTACTTTCAGTGCTATAAAACTAAATAAAATAACAAAATCAAAGGTTCTTCACCTGTATCCTTAAAAGGCCAGCCAGGAAAGAGTTCACTGTCCATACACCAAATAGTGTAATATAGTGTCCATTCAAGAGCAGAACAGTTATAGTTATCATTGAGAGAATACTTAGCAGAATTATAGTCTACTTTTTTACAAAAAAAAAAAAAATATATATATATATATATATATATATATATATATATATATATATATATTATCTGGTCACTGGTCTACAATCTTCTTCTTCTTCTTCTGGAGTAATGCTTTCCATACAGCTTGTCCATTTGGATTTCTGTTTTGTTAGTCCTGGAGGGTGCCTACTTCGCACCATCAGGTCTGGACAGGTGGAGCAAGATTTTTTGAGTCATTTCAGTAAACCTGTATATTTACAATTTGCATACTAAATATTTTACAAGATATAACTGTGTAGGAATCAATGTAGGTTTTTATCAAAGAAGGCATGCAACTTAAATAGCTGAAATATTTTCCTAAGATATTTTTAAAAGGATATTTTCAACACATGTGCATGTTAGCTATTTTTGGTATTTGGTCCTGTATGCAAATCATTAGCTAATCTTACTTCTATGCTACAATTCTTTTCTATTCTGATAGAAGTATATTAACTTAGGCAATAAATAGTGTACAGAAACACTAAAACTGGACAATGACATGCTTATTACCTCCTACTATCCTACTCCAGTCAATTAATATGACAAACACTTCTTTGTCATTTTGTTTTTTATGAATGTAAATTGAATGTACAAACATGTCATTCTACAATGGGAAAATAATGTGTCAGTGCATGTCAAAGTCTGATGTTATTTCAAGCTATTGTGTTCATCATATCCCTCCCTCCTGATAAACCTCTATTATCTACTGCTCTGTAATGTTATAATAAAATAAATAAATGTATGGCCATTTGCAAAAAAAAAAAAATAATAATAATGAAAACCTTGATATGTTTTACCTATTCTGCGTCATCTGATTTGTGCTCATATTTCATTTTCATTTTCTGCTGTCACCAATGTTGTTCATTTCAGATGAATTTTGAAAAAATGCCCAATTATAGTCAAATGTTATATGTTATTTGATTTTAGGGAATGGGCAAACTTTATATCAGCACCCTGATTGGAGAACAAAATCAGGATATTAATGTAGAAGTAATGTCCACTGAAAAATGAGTTTGCTATTTCACAGCAGCATATTAAGCTGCTATGAAACTTGGACAGAAAAATAAACTAACAGCTACCATTATTTTATGCTTGCTAAGCAGCACTTCTGCTGTTTAGCCAGTGTAAGATGTAAAAAAAAAAAATTAAAAAGTGTGTAGGTGTGTGTGTGAGTGTATGCGTGCACGTGAGTGAAAGTAAGATTGATAGAGCCATTATTTTACACTCACTAAGCAGTGCTTTTGCTGTTAGATTGTGTAAAAAAAATATACAGAAAAAAGTGTATATGTTTGTGTGTGTATGTGTATGAGTGTTTATGTTTCTGTCTGTGTGTGTGTGTGAATGAATGCATGAAAGCAAAAGAAACGGTGTGTGTATTTGTATGTGTGTGTGAAAGCAGAAGAGACTGTGTATGTGTTTATGAGAGAGAGAGAGAGTGAACAGTGAGATCGATCGAGCCATTGTTTTACACTCACTAAGCAGTGCTTTTGCTGTTTAGATTGTGTAAAAAAATATACAGAAAAAAGTGTATATGTTTGTGTGTGTATGTGTATGAGTGGTGTATGAGTGTTTATGTTTCTGTCTGTGTGTGTGAATGAATGCATGAAAGCAAAAGAAACGGTGTGTGTATTTGTATGTGTTTGTGAAAGCAGAAGAGACTGTGTATGTGTTTATGAGAGAGAGAGTGAACAGTGAGATCGATCGAGCCGTTATTTTACACTTAATAAGCAGTACTTTTGCTGTTTAGCAAGTGTAAAGTAAAAAAGAAAAAACTGACAATAAAAACAGTGTGTGTGTGTGTGTGTGTGTGTGTGTGTGTGTGTGTGTGTGTGTGTGTGTGTGTGTGTGTGTGTGTGTGTGTGTGTGTGCGTATGTATGTCTTGGACTGAGAGTGTATGTGTGCATGAAAGCAGAAGAGACTGTGTGTGAGAGAGAGAAATAGAGAGAGAGAGAGAGAGAGAGAGAGAGGAGTGAAGAGTGACAGCATCCCTGGCAGCAGCAGTTAAGAGATCTGCATACCTCTCGACCTATTACTTCAACATATGTTTTTATATATTTTTGTTGTAAAATGCTTCCTCCAACAACATTAACAAATGCTACAGTAAGTTTGAAACACTAGGTGGAGGAACTATTTTCATCAGAAATATATAAAAAATAATATAGTACTTAAGTAAGTAAAACACAACAATTTTGCAGAGATCCCATTCTCTAAGTGCTATAATGCCCTCCAGGGTGTGTGTTAATGTGTAATTAATGCCCTTCCTGGGGTGCAGAGGCCCATTTGTTTCATCAGCTAAAGCTCTGCTGGTCTTTTTCACTATTAGTGTTACAAAGCCCAAGGAAACAGCAGGAAAGCCAAAGCTTACCTGTTCATGAAAAGATTACATAGGCGGTTATATTTTTGTTAGGTGTCATCTGTTTGTAATGAAATCAATAAGCATTAAAAGCTGTGACTTGTATAATCTACATATGACTACTATAGCATAGAAGATTGTCTTACTGCTTTCTGACAAGGGGGTATTCCGTGAAGTATTAGTGCTCACTTTTTCAATTTACTTTTAAAGTCTGAAACTAACTTTTGTGTATCCATTAAAAATTAAGACAGAAAAAAAAATTGTATTTCTAAATCTGGCAAATCGGTGCTGCTGTAAAGCATTTTTAATTTAAAATTTCTTTGAACAAATCTTTATAGTCCACATTCCACAAAACTAATTTTTGCATTAATTTGGGATATAAATGACATTTTAATATAGCAAAGATTGCCTTAATGATGGAGTTAGAACCTAAGATGCATATCTAAACATGGTGGTCTATAAGCATAGCTTTTCTACTAAAAATGGCCTGCACATAACAACAACAAAAAAGAAAAGAAAGAAAAAAGAAAAAGTAAAAAAAAAGTTCCATGTAGCTCTCTCTCACCTCATTGTTGTACTTATGTAACAATACATTCTAAACATACACTATATTCAGAATCAATCAGTATTACTGGAAATCTTGTAAGTATGTGTTGTATGACTAAACACTTAACATTAGTGGGTGTCTCTAAAGAAATAAACCACACAGCACAACTTTCCATGTTTAGAACTATGGTATGTTGTCGTGACTATATTGACTGTATTTTTTCCATTTCTGCAGTACATATATGCATTCGTTTTTTATCCATATCTGTCATATAATTACTGAGTCTTAACTTTATGAATGAAATATGAAGCAGTTTTAAAAATAATGAACTTAATCTCAGAACATAAATAAAACAGAAACAGTGTGAAATGTTTACTAAGTAGAGAAAAAGACGTCAAACTACAGAAAGTTATACTACCTGTTCAAGAGTTTTACATCCTGTACAGAGGCAAGTCCATAGAGTAGCTTGTCTTTCTCTTGTGCTAGCGTAGACATACTGTACTGCTCTAACATGTACTGCCATGATGTCTCATCTCCTGCAGCCTGCATTCCATAACGGTAAACCAGAAGTCTAAGGTTCGGTTCAATGCTAGAAAACACAAACGCATAATCTTAGCAAGTTTGCTTCTTCTGCCTTCTTTTCTTTAGTTTTATATAACTCACAGAATAAAGTACAGGCACAAGTAAATAACGTAAAATATGTATACATAGCTTAGATATAGTTTGCAAAGGTTTATCATAACTACAAGGCAAACACAGACTTTCAATTTCTGTCCTTTAAACTTTCAACTGCATAATATGACCACTATGTACCTGACAGATGACACATGCTATATTTTGCATACACCAGGTTTGATTAACTATCCATGTTCTTACTATGTTTGCTATAAAAATGACAGTAATAAATTAGGCTTACCTTGGTGGACCAAGTGGTTTGCTTATATCCCACTGCAGCCCTATCCATTTATCATTAAGTGACTTTCTTGTATTTTAAGCATTTCTTGTTAAGGTAAGTGGACCAAACAAGAAGAAAGACACCTTGTTTAGAGAACAGATGCTTCCTAAAATTGTTTTGAATGAATAGTGCGCTCCCAAACTCTGCAGTTAAGGACAGTCCCAAACCACAAGAAAAGGTCATCTGCACTGCTGGCTTGGATTTGTAGGCACTGGGCTAGTGCACAAGAAAACACATGAAGGTGCCTACACACAATTCACATACAACACTGTATGCAGGCTGCAGAAAAGGCATGTTTATCCTTAACAAAGTGGCCTTCTATTATGTTCCATGTATGCATTACTAAAAGTACTAACCCAAAGCAGATATAGTGTGTACAAAGGCTGTGATCTGACACTGGGTTACAACAGACTTAATTGTGGAGCCAGGAACTTCATGTCGTACCTGTGTAGCAAAGTAATCTATGCCAGCAGTACTGCATTGATGCCACTGTGACACAGAGTTTCACTTACCTCAGACCACCGCACACACTGACGGAAACCAGACTAGCATGTACGTGCATCCACATGCATAATGTGTATCCATTCCTAGGTGCAGTTTTAGTTTTCTAACAGACTAAATTAACTAGTTAATAGTGCTAGTTCACCATGTAATTTAAAATAATGTTAAGACTGCTTTATTGCTATTTACTTCCTTGTCTGTTTTTTTTTTTTTTTTTTTTTTTGCTGAGATCGTATTGGCTACAAACCAGTTTATACTGGCAACCATACAGAAGCACTGCTAATGGCTGCAGTTATAACTCATGTACTGCAGGAAATTTTCTTATTTAAGCTTTTTGTCTTCCCATCATCCCATCCTTTATTTATTTATTTATTTATTATTCTAGAACTACAAATTAAGAGTGTGAAACAAAAACTTGAGTGATTAGTGCTGCACAGAGGAGACAAAAAGTTGATGGATGTACCAACCATTGCATTCTGCATCATATCCTAATACAGGGTCATGTACCACTCATGCTTTAACCAGTGAAATAATGAAATAATGATCTATGTCATTCATTCCATAGCAACAGTTTTCTTGACAACATGCCACTGTCCATATTCTGCTCACCATTCAAATAAGCACTCATATTTGCATACATATCAGAAAGAAATTACTTAAAAACCTAACTTTTTTTGACTGATAGGGTGCATTAATATTTATTTGAGAGACCATTACTCAGTAAGAGACTAAAACAACATATTTTTTTCTTTTTTTTGCTCAAGAAACCATTGCAAATGACAGCCATGAAGAGATGCACCATGCATTTGGAAGTTTTTTTTACCAATATAAGCTGTCTGATTAATATTCAAAATAAGGTGCAAGGAAATTTTCCCCATAAACTTGTGACCATCTTGCCTTTATCCCTCCTAATATATCCATTTTACTTTCTAGTGTCTGTGGGCAGTATACAATTGTAGGAGCAATGGATTGTAGCCACCATTCAACAGGATAAGTTTTTCCTCTGTTATATATGGCACTAAGCGGGTCCTCATATCCTGGCACACACAATGCCAAAACAGAACTGTTAAGTTAGTCCACAATATGTGAATGATTTTATGTGTCTACTAAGATTTACTTGCAGTGTAGTCATTGCCTGGCTGGCCACAGTATGTGACCCAGCTCATATACTGCCTTCCTGTACTCTGTGAGCTGTCAGCATGGAAGAGATCCAGGATGCTTCATTCACCACAGGCTGACTACATCAGAAATAGCCACTCACTCTCATGTTTCCCTACTGGCTCTTCAGGACACAAGCTGCTACTCAAATCAAGGTCATCTGGGCTGTTTTCAGGGTGTTATATGTCTCTGTCACAGAACTGGCAGCAAGAAATTCTCTTTGAGCAAAACATACATGTTGCTGTTAGAGTCGAGGCATGGAGAAAAAGTGTATTTAAATATACAGACTTACTTTGTGATACAGACACTCTACTTACCAATGACATTGTCTCCTTGTACCATCAGAATAAGGAAGTCAGTGGAAGCTAGCTTAAAGTGGTTTTGTGGGGAGAATCTGAACTCCTCTGAACCCTCCTAGTGTAGAGGCACTGCCCCACAAATCTCTAGTCTATAAGCATACTAGTCTGAGGTAACACCTACTTGGACAGAATGGACATACCTTTATCCATGTACATAAAACTAGAGATGTTGTACCTACAACTGCACTACTTAACACTAATTCACAGACAATATACCAGCATATAGTCCTGTAGGTTCATACTTAGTAACTAGATATGAAGTAAGGAAAAAAAAACTGAGCAGCCTACATCAGTTTCCCAATTGCCCCAGACCACTATCTAGTTAAGTGATTTGCTCAGAGTCACACAGCTGGTGAATAGAGCCTTAGAGAATCAAACCCTGGGTCACAGAATCAAACCCGGGGTCACAGAAAGCAGCTCATTAACAGCTCGTAACCCTAATCTGCTTTGCTAACTGCTAGAAAAGAGAATCCAAGCACATGAGATGGGAAGACAATTCACAGATTTTCTAGCATATGTTACCTGATCCACCACTAATATGAAGTTAAGTAATGTTAAATAGTCACTATCACCAGCATCTGTTTTCACAATACTATGTGGATGAGAATGTTGTTGACACTACTGTCCTGACAGCAATTAGACATATGCTAGTTAGCATAGCAGTCTGCTAACAACATATTCTCTTTAATTTTGACTTGCCTGAGATAGTAGTTATTATACTGCTGTCTGGAAGATCCTAGTATGGCACAGGCTGTATTTCTCTAATGGAACTTAACTGATGTGGGAATAACATCAATAAATGTAGGCATAAATCAAAAGAAATGGACCGTTATCAAATCAGTTCTTCCAGTGGAACTATCCAAGTTATTTGTTATAATTTCACCTTCCCATATGATGCACACTTCTTATATTCATTTCCTATTACTTTTTTGTATTAAGCCTAATGCCATTTTACTATGTGACAAGTTGCCTACAGCCTAGTAAGGCTAGACCATTTAAGCTTACATGTGTATAATATTACCCAGTTTAGCCTCCACATTTCTTCGCTGGGAGTACCACTGTTTTAGACCTCACTATGACAGGAACAGCTCCAAGAATTTAATATCACTTAGAAAATCTGCTTGTCAAATCAGTGATCTCATTGTGCTGAGTGGTATTCCAAAGTAGGCAATTAATGAAAAGGGAGAGTCCAGTAAACAGATATGCAAGTAATGATGCACAAAATCTGTGTGCTGAGGCTGGAATCATTTTCAGGAGCTATAATTTCATTTCAGCTAACTGTAGCTCTTAGAAAGTGAGTAAGCAGGAGAAAGGAACATAGAACTGAAGCAAGTAACTGTGGCATTAACAACAGTTACAAGAACCTGCCATTTCCTTTCTGCTTGCTGGATATACCCCTTAAAAAGTCATGGCAAGTGAACAGACAAAAAGTAAATAAATAAATTAATAAATATATAAACTGCTTTAATGCAAGTAACTGCAACAGCATTTACAAGAATGTGTGTGTCTACTAGTATGTTTTTTTCACTGTATCTGAAAGCATCTAAGTAAAATGCATTACTGTGGCTATTATTTAGACATAAATTAATTCATTAGATAACAATTGACTCTGGAGCTATACACAATCAACAAACTGAACAGATGCATGTGTGTGTGTGTGTGTGTGTGTGTGTGTGTGTGTGTGTGTGTGTGTGTGTGTGTGTGTGTGTGTGTGTGTGCATGTGCATATGCTCATGTGTCTTTGTTTGTGTGCGTGTGCTACGCATGAGTAAAAACTGCCTTACAGCTTTTCCTGGTTAGGGGACGCCACAGCGGAACTCCAGTCCACTAATGATTGGCAGTGAATTTTTACAGTGTCGAGTTGCCAATGCAGTGCCCAACTTTCAAAGAAGGCACACCCACACATGCTCGCACCTACCTGCATGTCTTTAAATTCAATTGACCGCAGGGAGGACATGCAGACCCTACACAGAAGGCATTCCAGCCAAGAATTGAACCGGAGAACCTCTTGCAGTGAGGCAACAACACTAACCGCTGTAGCGCCTCGGCCACATGTGTGCTATGAGCAAGTGAAGAAATTCATAAACAATACCACCAGTAATATACATTTAGGTAATTGATATGAGACACGTAATTTGCAAGGCATTTACCACTCTCACTCATGCATACCACTCTCACTCGTGTGCTATGCATGAGTGAGAGTGGTAAATGTCTTGCAAGTTATGTGTCTCATATCAATTACCTAAATGTATATTACTGGTGCTATTGTTTATGTATTTCTTCACTTGCTCAGGATGGGATATCTGACTTGTGTACAGTCATTAAAATGCTTGGTATATACTTTGTGGGTGTATGTGTGTGAGAATCTTAGTGCCTATGCATTTCTATGAGTCTGAGTGTGTGTGTTTCTGTGAATGTGTACGTGCATATGAATTTGTGTGTGTGTGTGTGTGTGTGTGTGTGTGTGTGTGTGTGTGTGTGTGTGTGTGTGTGTGTGTGTGTGTGTGTGTGTGCATGATTGTGCATCTCAATGTCTGTGTATGTATGCATATAAGTGTGAACCATGTGTTTCCTGTAACCAGATTATCTAGTATAACTCTTTAAAATCAAGAGTCTTATAAGTTAAATACCTTTTTCCAGCAAGCCATTCCTTAAATAATCTGGATGCATTAGCAAGGGCATCTTCATCTTCCATTCTGCAAGCAATTCCCAAGACTGTTTCACGAAGTAACCTTTACAATGAGAAACATTTATTCTTAGAGGCCTCACTGGCATATGTTTTCATAGTCTCATTTTTTAATGTCACAGAATATATAGTACCTTTCCAAATGGCTTCCTGTATCCTGCCACTGGAGCTGATCAGAAATAGGTTTAACTTGGGCACGCCAGTATTTCTAAACAGCAACAAAAATTGTACTATATTAAATTTTATTGACTGACAACATTTCCTTAAATCAAGGTTCATTGCCTTTTTATATGAGTTGCCTGAGAAGAAAGGATACAGTCTTCACCAACTTCACAATAATATGAAAGACATGCATTACTGAACAAATTTAAAGAACTGCACCAATAAACTTTTTAGTGTCTTTGCACAAATTAAAATATATACAGAACTTTTAGAGAGATTACAAAGCAGTATACACAGTAACTAAAGTTCGAGGTCATTTGAATGCCTGAATTTAAGCACTTTACAAAATAAATAATGCAAATATATAAAAACAAAACAAGTCAACAATGACAATAAGCAACAGATGAGCTAAAACAATAAAGCAAACAGGTTCAACGAACAGTCCCTGGGCTTGAGAACCAATTACAGAAATAATAAAGGCAGTGATATTTTACCAGCTCATATATGCATGGGGGGGAGGCATAGGCAGGTATAGTTGCCATGGTGGTGGAGATATTGGGGGTATGCATTCCATGCTTTCAGGTACTTAGGACATTGGCATTAACAGCCTAATGTCATTGTACATATGATAATGGGGATAGGAAATGGGTAGGCCATATAAATGAAAAGTACCTGTGATGCTGGACTTGGATTTTTTATCAACTAAGCAGTTAATTCAAGCAAGTACACACACACACACACACACACACACACACACACACACACACACACACACACACACACACACACACACACACACACACACACACACACACACACATGCACACAGAAATAGATATACAATAAACTGTGGGCATTTTAACAGCAAATCTGAAGACGTGGGGAACAATGCAGTTCAGCATGAGTCAGTCTAAATACAGTCAATCTAAATAAAAATAGGTCAGCCCCATTGTGTCTGAGGGATAAACTATGCCCATGATCCAGGCATAATAAATCTATCTGCGTGTTTCACATATAATGTTGTAATAATACATCTACCTCTCTTAGACTGATGTCTAAGAATGGAATACAACCGTCATGATATTTTTGTCCAAAGTTTACATCAAATTGCATACTCTTTTTAGACATTATAAAAACTAGCATTGCTTATTCATTATTTCTCCATAAATGAAAAACACGTCATCAAAAGAACATTATATATGCACAATTATTGTCTTTTATAAGTATTGGCATTATTAAAATGTGTTTATCCGCATCATAAAATTTGCACAACTGGGGTCTCAGTGGTAGCCAATAACTCCACCTTTGGTCAGAAGTAAGCAGTACTTTAATAAACAGTGGTCAGGTTTTGGTTCATAAATGGCACACAAATATTAATAAGACCTCATAAAATAGTGTGATTGCAGGAAGGCCTCTTTAAACACTATAAATGTTTATCATAGGTGGACTGAAGTGTTGAATTTTACACCCAATACTAAAAATTCATCAGATAATTAGTTATACAGGTGTAAAAATTTAACATTTTTATAGGAAACTGAAGACTCCGACATAACTCCTCAGAGTTATGAGGCTCATATCATATTAACTGTAATTGACAACTCAAGTACTGTAACAATCAAAACACAGCTACTCAAGTTATCACAGTTATAAGCTAATGACTCACAATGAGAAATAGATAAAACACATTTTTGCAGTGTGGGGCACAGGCGTTCACCTTCACTTTCCTATTTTATTATTCTCATCCTGAGGTTGCTACATATTGGAGAAACAGCAATGAGTGACAAGAAATAAAAAACTTTATGACTTTTTGCTATGAGGTGGCCAGATTAGCGATCAGAATGAGAAATGCTTTATTGATCTTGACCAAACACATGTTACGTAATTAGATATGACAGTTACTATACTCACTTATGTTATCCCACATATATAAGAGCAACACCTGACATAGGTACACTGTTGACCACACCCAAAGTATTATCACATGAAGTAGTGATATTAAAGGGACAGCCTTTTGTGTTAATTACCACTCACACTAGGATATGGGGTATTGCACATTACGATACTTTAACTAAGGTATAGCATATTGCACAAAGGATAATTGGATTGATGATTAATATTGCACTGAAAAAATAGATAAAAGAGAGATAAAAAGGATGATGAAATAAAGAAAAACATGGGTCAGAGTTTAACATCGCACTACGTAGTCTCCTTCTGTAGTGGGGGTGGTGCTAAGATGGTAGGAGGCATTATAGAGTTTGATGGCTATGGGCAGGAAGGATTTCCTGTGACATTTAGTGGAGCACTTTATGCTCATCAGTCTCCTGCTAAAGGAACTTCTCTGTCCAGCCACCACTCTGTTGAGTGGGTGGTCAATATTTTCCATGATGGACTTTAGTCTCAATAACATTCTTCGCTCAGCCATGGTTTTGACGGTGTCCAGTTGTTCTCCAACTACTGAGCTAGCCTTCCTTACCACATTACTAAGTCTGCCTCAGCTTTCCTTATGCTTCTACCCCAGCATGTCACTGCAAAGAAGATAGCACTGGCCTCTACAGTCTCATAGAACAGCCACAGCATAGCATTGCCAACGCCAAAGGATCTGAGTCCTCGTAGTAAGTGCAGCTTACTCTGACCATTTTTATATGCCACCTCCAGGTTTTTGGACCAGTCCAGCCTACTGTCCAGGTGCACCTCCAAATACTTGTAGTCCTGAACAATCTCCACTGTAACCCCCCTAATTGACAGAGGGGTCACCACTGGAGGATGAGACTGTGATCTCCCTGGATTCACTACCAGCTCCTTCATTTTACTGATGTTCACCTGCAACTGATTAATCTCACACCAGCTCACAAAGCAGTCCACCACCCTCCTGTATTTCACCTCATCTCCATGCCTGATACTTCCTACTATGACAGGGTCATCCAATTTTTGCAGGTGACAGCACTCGGTGTTATACCTGAAGTCTGTGGTATACAGGGTGAAAAGGAAAAGTGATAAAACTGTCCCCTGCAGTCCTTCAGTGTTACATAGCACTTTGTCAGACATGCAATCCTGCAGTCACACATACTGGGGTCTATTGGTCAGATAATCCAGGATCCAAACAAGTCATGCAGATGAACTGTATTTATGATGAAAAAATATAGTACATTCTAAGCAAAAAAGTATAGCTCCTTCATGAAGGAAGCAGAGAAGTATGCAATTAACTGCCATCTTGAACAATTGTCTCTGGTAACTATGACAGAAGCAATGGACACATGAGCAAGTGATTGAAAGCTGAATCTGAAAAGTGGTACACATGTAACCAATATTTTTGTAAACCTAATAGTTTCATAAATTTGACTGTCAAGCTTGTAGCATTCTGGCCTTCAAGAAACTTGATTGCTTTAATTCATGTTGTCGTTAGTATTTATAAGTACATGTGTATGTATATATAAATATATATATATATATATATATATATATATATATTTAGATAGATATGTATAGATATAGATATATATACAGATTATCTCTAGAGATATATATCTATGGTTGTCCTGCTTTTTGTCAACATCTGTTTAATCAACCACATTCTCTCAAAATATGCAGATGATCAACAGGTGAGTGAGATCAACAATCCTCAGGTATGGAAATATTTCCTTACACCGGGGATTATGCGATGTCAGAGTCAGTATATATAATTAGTAAGGGGTGTGGGGGCATAGCCACCATTGCAAAAACAATTTTTTTTCTTATTTGTGTTTTAGGAATACTGCATGTGCAGAGGTTATTTCCCAGCACATATGAAGTAAAGTCAATGTCTGGTTTGTCAACATTTTGCAGTCGATGTTTCCAAGGTCAACGTATGAGCTACTCCACTATATCTACACACACACACACACACACACACATACACACACACACACACACACACACACACACACACAGCTACATATATATACATATATATATATCTATATATATATATATATATATATATATGTATATATATATATATATATATATATATATATATATATATATATATATATATATATATATATATACATATGTATATATATAGATATACATATATACACACACACACATACATATATATATATATATATATATATATCTATATATCTATCTATATATATATATATATATATATATATATATATCTATATATATATATATATATATATATATATATATATATATATATATATATATGTATATACAATTCATCTACATGACTTGTTTGGAGGCTTCCAACTGCACTATTGAATCCAATAATAGGTTAAGTTAGTGAGATGCAAAGTGATGCAATGATCTGTCTCGACTGACTAGACTTTTTAATTTACTTATTTATGTAAATCACAAAGAAGTTGGAGTACAGCAGAAGTAAGAACAAAACTCCAAATTTAATTCCAAGAATGTGCACTTATAACATACGGATGAGCGCTTTCACCATTACAGCTTCTTCAGATCCTTGTATAAAAGTCACAGTAAACCTCCCCTTATATAAGCAGCTCAATTAATCAATTAAAAAATTAATCAATTAAAAACAATTAAAAGCAATGCTGGAGAATTTAAAGAACTCTCCCATATTTAAACATGTTGGTGTAAAATAAGACAAGAATATGTAAAACATACATAATGACCTAAAAACATGTAAATAAACATTCTGTTAAGTTAATATTGATAGAATATATACAAATAGATAATAATTCATTTTATGTTCCTGCATTGTCTCAACTTAGGTTTTATAGAAGCTCTATCATTCAATCCATGCCCCCTATCAGCTTTCAAACGAATGATCCAGTCAGTCTCCTTAGATTCAGTAAGATTCATAGTATTACCACCCCTCTTGTTCACAGCAATTATCTCTAGGACCCGGAACAAAAAAGTATGATTATTGTCATTGATGGTAATATGTTTTGCTAAGGCATTGTGTAAGGTGCCCTTTCTCATGTGGTAAATATGCTCTCTCATTCTATCCCTTAACGGCCGGTTAGTTTTACCAACATAGAAACTCGGGCATGCCTGACAAGTAGCTAGGTACACCACATTAGGTGTCATACAATCTGCATCTGCCTTGATAGAGAAAATGGTGTGTAAATCCGGGTGTATAAACACCTCACTACTATCAATAAATGAACAAAAGTTGCAGTGACCACAGGGTTTAGTGTGACCAATGTTCTTCATATTCCTATCATGTGTGGGGTGACAAAGCAATCGCTTTAGGTTGCTCTTATTCCGAAATAGGAAACTTGGTGTCTCCCCCACAATACTTTCAAGTCATCATCAACCAGGAGAATATCCCAATGTTTGCTAATAATTTCCTTTAACTGATGTTGATCAGAAGTATACAGAGTAGAAAATTTAATAGATCTATTTAACATATGATCTCCAACGGTTTGATCTTGGACCCTGGGTCCAAAGTATGGTGCACCTGAAGTGGTGCGTGACATGTATGCTTCCTCCATGTATGGTATAATCTCATTGTCCTTGTATCCCCGGGTCAGTAATCTATTTCTCAGATTGTCTAATTCTGAGATAAACCCCTGTTCAGTGGGGTTCAATCTTGAGGCTCTAATGGCCTGTCCTTTCATTATATTCTTAAAAACAAATTGTGGGTGCATACTGGACCTTAATAACAAGGAATTGCAGTAACATGCCTTGCGGTAGACCCCCGTGTTTATCATATCATCTGTTAATCTCTCAATATATAAGTCTAAAAAATCAATTCTATGTGTAGAATGATTCATGGTAAAAGTAAGGAATGTAGTTAAGTCATTCATAATGGATAACATTGATTCCAGCTGTTCTGATGTTCCATTCCAAAGAACAAAGAGGTCATCGACAAACCTTCTATAGAACACCACATGTTCACAGAAAAGTGCATTCTTAAATAAAACATGTTCCTCCCAATGTGCAAGGAACATGTTGGCATAGCTATTTGCACATGGAGTGCCCATAGCTACGCCATCATGCTGTTTGTAGATCTGGTCTTGGAACATGAATAAGTTGTTCTCTAAGACCAGCTCTAGAAAATGAACTATAAGGTCTATCAATACTGCAGTGTAAGTACTGTGTGCTTTCAGATAATTCAACACATAATCAAGTCCTATATCATTAGGTATTACAGTAAATAGAGATTGAATATCAAAAGTCACAAAAGTACAACTAGAGATTCTATCATGGTGTCCAATACATTCATACAGATCAATCAAAAATTGCTTGGAATCCTTCAAGACTGTAACATTGTCATTCAATACACATCTCAGATGTTTCTCCACAAAAACTGAAAGATGTTCAGTTACCCAACCACGGCCAGAAACTATGGGTCTCATGGGTGGGTTCTTCATATTTTTGTGTACCTTGGGGAGACCTTGTATAATTGGTATAGAGGGTGTATAAATCATAAGGTTTCCATATAGCTCCTTATTTATTAAATTACTTCTAAGAATGTCATAAAGCGTGTCATGAATATATCTGACAACAGAGTGAACCTGTTCCATAGAAGTAGGTTCATAGAACCTGTCCTGTAACATGGAGGACATAGCCTCCGTATAAAATGACATATCCAGGACTACAACTTTCCCACCTTTATCAGCTGGTCTGATTATAATGGTAGGATCATTCTGCAATTTCCTCAAACACTGACATTCCCGAAAGCTCAAATTGTCCCGCCTCTTCTGTT
>NC_056728.1:1293407217-1293452217 GCF_019279795.1 Protopterus annectens
GAACATTTTTAATACTCTCTGTTCATCTGCCCATGAAGCTTCTTGTTAGGGCCAAGAAATATTTGTGTCTCCCTGTAACTACTTTCTCTTTTTAGGTTCTTTCTGTGCATCCTTGCAGGATGGGAAGATCTTTGCCCCCAAATGTAAAAAACAGTTTTGTTGTGACAGGATACATTGTCTTTTATCTGACCCCTTTAATTATGCATAGCCTTTGAACTGGAATGAAGACTGCACACTGTCTTGTTTGTGCCAAGAAATCTCAACCTAGATATACATTACTGTCCCTGGATGTCAGTCTTTAACCTGTTTTCCATAAAAGGGTTAGTATTTTTTCTTTATTGCTATATGCTGCAAAATGACTTCTTTGTCTTTCCTCCACTGAGATCTAAGCCATTCTGTGGGTCTGTTCCAGATGGATGTCTTCTTCATTTTTATGTGTCCACTTAGCAATTATTTTATGAATGAAACCTCTGCAATTACTGCCTTCTAGTCCCTCCGTACTCTATTAATTTGCAATTTTTTTCTTCTTCTGCTATCCTCAAAGCATGAAAGTTTGCATGTGTACAAGAGCTTTTTTGATTTTTTATTCAATTTAGTTTAAGAAAACAGAAAGACAATTATCTTGTCTGAGAACAACGCTAAAATATTAGTGGCAAAAGAGCTCAAAGTAACAGGAATGCAGCATGCTTGTATGTCAAAATATGGGACTATGTCAATTTCGTTTGTGTCTGGAAGGCAGTCAGGAGACATTATGGCAGGATCTGTTGGAGTGCAGGAGGTGCAGGAGGCAGGTAGCAGGATCTGTTGCTGTGCAGCAGAGGTGCATGAGGCAGGCAAAAAAAACAATCTGTTTCATGCAAGGAGGACCTCAATACACAGCTGGAATTACAGAGATTGGCACTGGAGATGAAACGTAAATAATCTGCAGTAGCAGAGAGAATGGAGCAGCTGGAGGCAGTAGAAAAAGAGATGTAGCATCAGCATAAACAAAAGATGATCACCCTTGGCCAGGGGCATGTGAGTTATGGGGAGGAGAAAGCCATACCTTAGAAGCCCAGGTCCATGCAAAATGTTTTCCTCATGGTTTAAATTTCTCTAAGACACTTGGATTTCCATTACCATGATGGGAATGGATTCCATTCCTAAGTGAGGGTATAATTAAATTTTATGAAATGTAGTATTGTTTCAGCCTTTGATGTTAGCCAAAAGTGCTCTTTGCAGCACACGGAACATGCCCAGAACTGACTCTTTCTGTAATCCATGCAGAGTTACATGTATCTGTAGCATACCTAAATATGACTATGTAGATTATTTTTCTTAGATCCATTACTCCTCCTGCTATTGGAATCGTCTATGCATCCTTCTCCCACACTGATCTTGCTTCTGCCTGCAAATCTTTGTATTTTATGATTGAATCTCTCTGTATACAAGATATTGTAATCGCTGACTGTAGCAATTTCAATGATCAGTGCTTCTTTTTTTTTTTTCTGGACCACAATATCTGGTTTTCTCAAATTAATTTTTATGAACTGTTTGTCATTTACTACAACACTTTGTGTTTCATATTTCAAATGCTTCTGAACTACTTCAATATTGTAGTGTTTACACAATCTCCAATACAATTGTCTTGCCACATTATTGTGCATTTTCATATGTAGTCCCTCTGTCATGAGTGTATCACGCCAGCAGCAACAGAATCTGCATTTGTCTGTTTCTCCCACATGTTCAATGGACTTTGTAAACCAACGTGTAAGTAGTGTATTGCCCTGGGTCACCATTAGTAACTTCTCATCTTCTGGTTTCAGTTCATCTCTCCTTAACCATTCCTGCATCAAATCCTGATTGACGTGAGGTCATTCCAGGAGATCTCTAGACTTGCCACCATATTTATGCCTTTTCCACATCTCTTTCCTTCTCTTTTTGTCTAATTCTAGTTTAATTTTCATTCCTGCTTTACACTGCTATACTTCTGCTAAACTAAGCATGGAAGACATCTTAGACTTCTTCTCCTCGTGTTTTAAAATTTTCACCATGTTTGGACCTGGTGAGGTCAGCAGATATGTATGCAGTCCTGTGACTGCAGATCTACTCATGTAATCAGTTTTGATGAGACCCATACCTCCTTCAGAAAGAGGAATATATAATCTTGGTATACACTGATTTTTATACATCGTATGATAAGCATGAAGTATTTTTCTTGTTTTCCTGTCTAACTGACCCAATACCTTTTAGGGCCAGTCAATCACCCCAAAACAGATACATTAGAACAGGAAAAGCAAATTTGTATATAGCTTGGACTTTATTCCTAGATGTCAACGCAGTTTTCATTATTAGTTTTAGTCTTCTATTCCTTATTCAGTTTTATGTGTGTTTGCTCATGTTTTGTTGCCGAGGCTTCATCATTTCCCAAATATTTATATAATTATGTTCCTGTATATCACATTCTTGTCCCAGACTGATGTTTTGTTGGTGCTACAGGTTTCCTGCTTTAAACATTGCTTTTGCAAATGTATCAAATGACATTTTTATATCATCTGAGAAAGTTTTAACCACTTGCAGTTGTGCTTTCATATCCTCATGTGATGAACTATACAGCTTTAAGTTGTCCACAAAAAGTAGATGGGAAGTCATAAAAAAGGTTGCTTTCTGGGAGCCAGATTGTAACCATGGCCTATTATCTTATGTAAACAGCTTAATGGGTTAAGGACAAAACAAAACAGCAGTGGTGACAAAGAATCACCCTGGAATATCCCCCTTTGAATTTTTATCTTTAGGATAATAATTTGCTGTTTGTCATAGCTTAACTGCAAAGTGGTTTGCCACTGTTTCATGCTTGTTGTAATGTATTTGATCAATGTAGGGTGTATCTTATGGATCTATATTAGATAACCGAAAGAGCAAGTCAGCAAACGCTCACATGAGCGAAAATGCCAGGAATCGAAAGGGTGTTTGTGGGGTCGGGGTACAGAGAAGAGTGGGATATTTGCCCTTTCCTCACAGTAGTGTGACCTCAGAGTTGGAATATATAGTTAGTGGGGGGTGTGGGGAGGTGCAGCCCCCCACAATAAGGAGTTTGATTCCCGGTGTTTTCACTCATGTGGGCGTTCGCTGACTTGCTCTTTCGGTTATCTAATATAAACCCTATCATATACATCTGTAACCATTCCTTTATCAATGTAGTGAGATGCTGTCATATGCTTTTTTGTAATTTGTCCATACCATACTTAGAGTCTTCTTCTTTTTACAAGTCTCTATCATTGTTTTATTCATCATTCAATGAACTTTTGTTCCATATGACTATCTTTTGTAACCCTTTTGTTCTATTGCCAAAATTTTTATTTTTTTTTCTAAATGACGATATACTCTGTCAGCATGAATTCCAGTATATAATTTGTATATCATTAGAATATAAGTTATTGTTAATAGTTTTTAGGATGACTTACAGGCTCACTCTTAAGAAAGAGCATTGTTTTCCTGCTGTTAGTCAGGCTGGTGTCCCTTCAGGATGTGCATATGAGCAATTTTTACTCAGGGCTAAATCTTTGTGCAAAGATGTTAATATTTTTAGCCAAAATTTAGGTATATTTGTTCTGGGGTTTCCAGTTAAGAGCTTTGCTTAATTATCCTTTGCATTAGAACCCCTTTCTCTTTCTTTTCAATTTTCTATCCATTCAGCATCTTTATTGTGTCCCATGGGATCTTCATAAATATTTCTACCATATGTATCTATTTCTTCCTTTTTTTGATGGTGTTTATATTCCTGTTGTTCTATTTCCAAGTTTTCTATAAACGTTTTTGGGTCATCAATGAATTGCTTATTTTGTACTTTTCCTTTATGTTTGTCTGCATATCGTGTTTCTATGTATGTTGATATGTTTAGCTTATATTTTTGCAATAGTGTATGTTAGATGCTAGTCGGTTTTGATGCTATGCATTGCTTTTACCATGCTTGTCTGTCTTTCTAAGTATTTTTGATGATCTGTTCCCTCTGCTATATTCTTCTAACAGTGACATTTCTTGTCTTAACTGCTTTGTAGTTTTTTTCTATTCAATGCTTCCATGCTTAGCACTTTATTTCTTCCCTTTCTTCCCATTTTTGCTCTCTCCTTTTTGTGGTAAGACTTTATCTGTTATTAATTTAGCTGCACACTATTATATACTTTTTATTTATGTTATTTCACATAATTTCTCTAACTAGTCCTAATTACTGTGTTATTCTGTTTTACCAAACTTCTGACATTTTGGGTCTCATTTGCTTTTGGTAATCTGTTTCATTCATTAATTTTAATATATCTATTGAATTGCATTAAATCAAACAACTATTCCCTTAGATCATTTTCTCCTAGACTGGGAGCACCTTTTTCATTCCTCATTTCCTGTGAGTATTCTACAGAAAGTTCCAGAACATCTTCTTGTGGCATAACCTCAATGGCACATCAATTTACAAAATTACCTTTGTCACAGTGGTTGCTTTTTCCTTCTCCTTCCCTAGCTGTGCAGCTTCAACTGAACGTTTGTACCATTCTCCTCCAGAAGGCTCTGGAGTATCACCATGTAAAAAGATTTCAGATGCCTCCTGCTCCATGTACCTCTCTACAACCAGGGAACTCATTGTTCTATCATACCGTGGCATTATCTTTATTAGATTTTCTACATTAAATCCTTCACTTTGCAAAGAATCCATAACTTTTCTATTAGCTCAACTTATTCTTTTTATTTACTAATCCTCTTTTCTAATTCCTCACTTAGTTTCTTATTTTTTTGTATTGTGAAAGTTTTCATGTCTGGGTGGCTTTGCCTGTATTTCTTATCAAATATGTTTGGTTCTGCTTTTTTATATTGATTCGTTTTGCTTTTTCCTTTACATAAATATTGCTCTATACCAAATCACTTTTCCATGTCCATACTTCACATACCTCTCATTCCACTTGCTACTCCTTAATCTGGGGACTTATTGTTTCAACATGTTGCAAAATTACTGATGCTGGATTTTCTGCACTAAATGCTTCACTTTGCAGATAATCTTTGACTTCAGTTTTTATTTGTTTAACTTCTACCTTATCTATCCACTGTTGTACATTTCCTATTTCTTTGTATTTCTCTTCAAATATCTTCGGAGCTGCTTTTTTGTATTGATTAGTTTGGCTTTCTCCTTTGCATAAGCATTATACCATATCAGATCTATTTTCTTTCCCATGTCCATGTTTTTTCCTTTCAAAAATCTCTAGGTTTTATTCTTTATATTTTTGCGCTTCCTCTGTTGCTTATTTTCCAGACACATAGTTTCTTCATCTATGTAATATTTTTCACAGATCTGTTATATTAATGGGGTCTATATTATAATATCGACATCCTGAAATGTCGAATCTCACTTGTTCAACAAGAAAATGTTGAACTCCAAGGTTCCCGAATGGCCAAACACCAATGCCACACAAAAACAAACATATTTGTGCCCTCCACACCCCCCCCCCCCCAACTAAATATTCTAACTCCGGGACCGCACTACAGTCAGAGAAAGGGCAGGTGAAACAGAACGGCCAACCAGTTTCTTTCCATTGGAAAGAAATCAGTGATTTGGCTGTTTGGGAACCTTGGAGTTTGACATTTTCGTGTCGAACAAGTGAGAGTCAACATTTTAAGATGTCGATATTTTAATATAGACCATATTAATGAACACGTTTATTTTTATTTGAAGCTTTTGACAATTTTTTTGTGCAAGTGTTTTTCTTTCTTCTAATTTCTCTCAAAAGTATAGAGAAGGAAATTTAAAAATTATAGAAGAAAGGCAAATGAAAGGGTAAGTGAATATGTTGCAGAAATCAATACTCATCTTCACAGATGGTTGAGCAGATGTAAGGACATTACACCTGAAATGCTTACAGATATTTTGGTCAAGGAACAACTCCTCAGTAATTTGTTTGGTAGATATGGGGTGAAACACTGCTGAGGAGCTGAACAGGGAAGATGACCACTAGCTATCTATCAGGGTGCTGATGAATAAGACAGGGATCCCAAGTACCATACATGGTTATAAGGGAATCTACAAGAATAGCCTAGGCAATCAGAACAGGTTACACAAGAAAAAAAGTGTTAGCCACAGTTTCTGGTACACACCCAGAAACTGGGGTTAAATGATTCAGATGTAACCAAATAAGGCACGCATGGTGTAATTATCTACTGGGGGGGGGGTATCTCAGGGACCACCATATAAGAGTAGCACTATGACAGTGGTGGGTTGAGCAGAGAACACAGCTAACCTATCTCAAAAGTCTGTATTCTATCCTAGTAGAGGGAAAGGAGGTCATTGCTAAAAAGGATGCAGCCTAAGACATAATCATACTCAAACCTGCAGTGGTCAGACAACAGCACGCTTGCTTGGACAGGCCACTCCAGTTAGAGTCTTGCGTGGGAATCCTTTTCAGGTACATTTGGTCAAAGCTTATCTGGACTGAAAAGGTGATAGGGAATCAGAACATGGCTGTGTTTAAATGCATTCTTACTGATGTCTTAATAGAAAATGACTTTGACCGTATAGTACCTTGTGCGCATGCTGTTACAAACAGCTAGGCATGGAGTTAATCACATCATGTATGACAGTAGGGGCAGACAGACAGAAACTGCAGATGGCAAACTTACAGGGAAGTGGTAACCTCAATATCTTCCAAGAAAAACAAATAGGACAAAGGCCAGACTCATATTTATTTGAAGTCAGTTCTGTTCCAAAAAACTATGAAAGTATTTCCTTTTGCCTAAAATCATTGCATTAGCTTATTCCTAAGTTTTTTTTTTCTTGCTTTCCCACAACAGAAGTGATTAAACCAGTTCTGTCAACAGTAAAGGACAAGGGCTGCACCAATTAATAGTAAGCCAATGTACATCTCTTAAAAGTCTGCATTTTAATCTCTGTTTTCTTTCTATCTCTGCGATTTAGGACCTTTAGCACAGGAGATGCAAGAAGTTATATCTTCAAACAGATTCATGCATTTCCTTCTTAATCCTCATTTGCATTTATAAGAGAAAATTGGTTGCAATGTTGCATACATTTTGTGGACCAAAGATGTCACTAGCAAAAAGTAATAAGAGAAATGAAAAAAATACATAGCATTTTTAAATCAACTTTCCTTAAACTGACATCAGCCCTGGTAAACAGACACACACACACACACACACACACACACACACACACACACACACACACACACACACACACACACACACACACACACACACACGCCCACACACACGCACGCACACACACACACACACACACACACACACACACACACACACACACACACACACACACACACACCACACACACACACACACACACACACACACACACACACACACACACACACACACACACACACACACAAAAACAGCTCACTACTATACTCATTTGATAAAAGAACATAATGCTAAGAATGTGCTACTTGCTTAATTATCATGATATGTAGAAGGTATTAATGTGTGTGTATATATATATATATATATATATATATATATATATATATATATGTTCACTTTAAATAATCAAATGTTCAGAACATCGACGTTCTGATAATTGAGACCAGAACATCGATGTTCAGAACATCGAAGTTTTAAAGTGGATGTGCCAGGTAAGTGAGATTATGGAATGTTGGGTGTGTATGTAGGGAAGCAAGGTGCCCTGCATGTTGTGTGTGTGTGTGTGTGTGTGTGTGTGTGTGTGTGTGTGTGTGTGTGTGTGTGTGTGTGTGTGCCATCTGAGTGTTGGCATTGCAGGTAAGGTATGGGAAATCTCCTGTTTAGCGCTACCGGATATAGCGGTAAACAGGATATTTCCCTTACCCCACTGTAGTGCGATCTCGGAGTTGGAATATTAAAGTAGGGGGGTGTGGGGGTGCTCTCTCTCTCTCTCTCTATACATATATATATATATATATATATATATATATATATATATATATATATATATATATGGATAGATACACACACACACACACACACACACACACACACACATATATATATATATATATATATATATTTACTATCATTTAACAGAATCACACTCTGTCGACTCCAACTTGTGCAAAGTCCAAAAACCGAGCGATGACAATGCCAAAAAACAATAGTTCTGACTGACAAATCTCGCCCCTTTTCAGCCCATGTTAATGCTTGTGCCTAGGTCCAGAGCTGTAGGGAATTTTGAATTTGGCATTTATGTCATATTCAGTAAAATGATAGTAAACTATATATATATATATATATATAGAGAGAGAGAGAGAGAGAGAGAGAGAGAGAGAGAGAGAGTCAGACATGAGGGCAAATTAATAGAGCAAACAATAGTATATCATAGCATAGTATGATGAGAATTTACAGAAGTGTACAATATAGAGTGTACAGTAGTAAAACAGAAAATATAATGTATTTGAGTAAGAAAGTGTAGTAATAATATATACAGTTATATGCATATATTTAAAAATAAATGTGGTGGTGGTGCTGCGGTAGCATTGTCGCCTCACAGTAAGATGCTGTCCGGTTCGATTCTCAGCTAGAGTGTCTTCTGCGTGGAGACATGCATGAATGGGCATACCTTCGTTGAAGGTTGTGCGTCAGGCCTGGTAAGCCGGTACATAAAAATCAACTGCCAATCATTAGCGGACCGGAGTTCTGCTGTGGCGACCCCTAACCGGGAAAAGCTGAAAGACACAAACAATTGTGGTAGGTTTTTTCCTATGTGTTTGACCTTTGAGTAGTGCCAGAAGAAGATTTATCTGAATGGTGGTAGTAGGACTAGCCATGGTCAGTACAGGTACATTGTCAGATGAGATTGAGGTGGGCTTTTAATTGGGTTTTAAAGGTGGGACAGCTAATTTGCAATCTGATATCTGGTGGAAGAGAATTCCAGATTTTAACAACTGTGTAGGAGTAGAGGGATTTACCAGCACTGTGTCTACACTTAGCTACTTCAAGAAGGGCTTTGTTTGTAGATCTTAGTTGGCGAGCAGAATTGTGAATGAGTAAGCCTGAGAGATCAGGAATCTTGTTTGGGTGGTACAGCAAATAATGAGCCATGGTGAGTTGGTTATAGTTTTGTAAATTGGGGAGTTCTAGCCAACCTAATTGTTTTAGTGAGTGACAGTGCTGGGACCGGAAATTAGAGCTGGTCGTGAATCTAGCTATTTTATTATAGCACATGGACAATTTGTGTAGGTCTGTCTTGTTAAGGTTTGTTAATACAGGGGATGCATAAAGCAATGTAGAGAAGTTGAGTTGTGGATATAGTAATTTTGGTGTTTTTGGTTAGATAGTTTAGCAGAGGTATAGGGTTCCAAGTTTTTATGGACTTTGGATATGGTTTGTGCTATATGTTTGTCAAACTTTAGGTTTTTGTCAAGACGTGTAGCTTGTGACACTGGGGAGATTTGTGTGTTACTGGCAGAATTGATATAGAAAAGAGCAGAAAAGTCAATAGTTTTGGAAGGGTGGAAAAGCATAAGTTGAGTCTTTTGGGGGTTAAGTATTTAGTTGTGAGCTTTTTAACCAGATTTTGATATTGGAGAAGGACTCCTGGGTTTTAGTCTGGAGTGTTTGGAGTGTGGCAGCTGAGCAAATCAGTGTAGTATCATCTGTATATTGGACTATTGTTTCTTGCTGGGTGGCGGCGTGGAGGGTGTTTGAAAAGATACTAAATAGTAGGGGTCCCAATATGGATCCCTGTGGTACACTTATGGTTACTGGAAGAAGGGGGGGAGAGGGAATTATGCCACTTAAATGCTTGTTGGCGGTTGGATAGGTAGTCTTGAAACCAGAGCAATGAGAGGTTGTTTAGGATGAATTTGGCTAAGATAGTAAGTAGTTTGCTGTGGGATACTGTATCGAATGCTTTGGACAGATCAAGGATTGTGACAGACACTAGGTTTCCTTGGTTCCTATATTGATTGACAGTGTTGGTGAATGATATGAGTGCTGTGGTGGTGCTATGGAATGGACGAAAGCCATGTTAGGTGTTGGTGAGGAGACTCTTTGTAAGTAAATGTATCATCAGCTGAGAATGAATACATTTTTCAAGGATTTTTGATAGGGGGGATAAGATTGCTATGGGGCGGTAGTTGGTAAGTTCGGTTGCGGGACCACCTTTGTGTAACGGTATTATGTAGGAGGTTTTCCAAAGGGCTGGAATTGTATGTTCATTGACAGACTGATTTATTGATAAGTATCGAGATGGGGTAAGCTATAGCACTAGAGGTAATTTTGAGGTACTCTGCAGGGAGTTTGCTGATTGCCAAAGTGGTAGGTTTTAGTTTAGTAAGGTGGTTGTATATTGTGTTGGTAGGAACTGGTTTGAGAGTGAATGGAGGGTATGAGTTTGGGTTGCTGACTGATTGCGGGAGAGTGCAAGGCTGGCTGTTGCTAGTTAGGTTAAGGATGGAAGAAGTGAAATAGTTTTTAAATTGGGTAGCTATCTCTATATTATCTCTTCTTACATCGGGGGGAGGGGTTAGTGGGTTTGCCTGGTTGAAATACTTATTTGACAGCTGCCCAAAAATTTTGGGGTTAGTGGTATGTTTTACTTGTAGCTCTGTGTAGTGATTTTTCTTATCTTGCCTTATCTGTTTTTTGCTTTATTACATCATTCGAGGAAGATCTGCCTGTTGTGATTGGTCTTATTGTGATACCATATATCCCAAGCTTTATCCCTAAGTTTGAGAAAGGTTCTTGTGTTTTTAGAGAGCCATGGGGCTGAGTTGGTTTTTATTCTAATTGTACATGAGGGGGCCATCTGATTTAATATGTTTTAAAAGGTGGAACTGAAGTACTCCACTGCTTTGTCTAGTGTGAGGGTTGCTAAGAGAGCCCAGTTGCAATACCTTAGTGCATTAATAAAACGGTGATGTAAGTTGAGGAATCATTTAAGGACTTGGGTAGTCCCAAGTTTGATATGTTTTTCTGATCCTATCAACTGATTGGTTAATATTAATTATAAAGCTATAGGCTGACAAAAATATATATAAAGTTTAAAAAGTCAGAAATTATTATATTGTTTGCAAGTTACATTAGACACAAACTAAGATATGAAATAATAATATAAGACAGCTAGCCTGAGTAAATTAGAAGGAATACAGCAGAAATGGTGCTGCGGTAGCGTTGTCGCCTCACAGCAAGACGTTGTCCCGTTCGATTCTCAGCTAGAGCATCTTTTGTGTGGAGGCATGCATGAGTGGGTGTGCCTTCATTGAAGGTTGTGCGTCAGGGCTGGTAACTCGGCACGTAAAAATCCACTACCAAACATTAGCGGACCGCAGTTCCACTGTGGCGACGCCTAACCGGGATAAGCTGAAAGACACAACAACAACAGCAGAAATGTGCCAAGGGCATCCATGGATGAAAACGTTTCAGTTATTATGAAAGATTAAAATATCTGAAATTGTACAATGTCTCATACAGATATTTAAAGGATACCTTATTCAGTTCTGTAGAACATTTAGGGACAACTACCTATGGGACTGTTTGAGTTTATCAGAGAATAGTAGAGGGTCATCCAGCAACCTGTGTAGCAGTTGATATAGGAATGAGAAATGTACTAACTGGTTTTCTGACAGAGCAACTAATGCCTTTAATAGGCTACCAAATTCTAGAAATATAAGCACTAGGTTAGATATATTTAAGAGCAACTTTGACACTTATTATGGGATGACTGCTATTGTATATTGATATGCTAGAAGGGCATTACTGCCCATGTCTAAAAAATTTGTATTTATGTATGTTCTTGTACATGTGCACATGCACACACATTCACCCGTATGCACTGTCATCTACTTTAGTTCATAAGCAGTAACATTAAACAATTATTATTCTTGCAACAACTCAGAAGTGTGTGGCATTCATCCTTATTACTCTCAGTCAAAGCACTCGACAGTGCTCTGTCCTGTCTGTAAAGCATGACCTTACCTGAAACTTAGGATAAAGCTCCAGGTCATCTTCGAGCATAGTTCGGATGTACGATAAAGCAGACGATACTCTGTGCCATGTCATGTAGTCATTTTCCTTTGTCAGGTACTGAGTTAGGTTCAATGCTATCCCATAGTCAAGAAGATTAGCTCTAAGAAAAGAGGACATGCACACTATTAATATTACTTTACTTAACACTGAGAGGGTCATTAAATTATTTTGTCATTTGCTTTGGCTTTCAGAACACTGTAGCATTATGAGTGAACAGTTAGTGTTAGTGGGAGAAAATTAGCATGATGTTTACTACAGATACTGCTACATGTTTTATTCTGTAAGTTTTGTGTAATTTTGATATGAGGAAGTAAACATATACACTTCCTTAATAGAAAACTGCTTTTCAAGTAAAAATACTGCTTTTTTCATATCGGCACAAAAATATGAGATTCTTTTTATTGTCCCATCAATAGACGCTATTATAAAAATCTGCAACAGTCTGATTTAATTAATAACTGGCACTATGATACTGACAACATTTTGGTAGCTCTGAAGTGCCCTCTATCAGCTGGCATGTTTCCCTGAAGTGCTTGGTGCAACAGACTGCATCTGTTTTGCCATTAGGCCCCTACCTGCACCATGGAGGTGGCATTAGAGAAATAGGAAGGGCTACTGTTCATCAACTTCCAAGTAGTGTGTGATACATGGGGGTGAATTACCAATGTGTAGCCCGGCATACTGAAACTGTCCATGAGTCTCATACCTGGCACACAAGCTTACTCTGTCCTCTAATCCTGCATGGTAATCCAGTGGTCACCTTGTTTGTAGGTAAACATTTTAACTATATTTATGTCATTATGTAAAGTTTGGAAAGGGTATTAGTACTAAACCACCCTTCCCTTGTTGTATTTCTCCCCTCACCTTTCTTTCTTGTCTTTTCCAGGTGATACCAGCTACACAACCAACTCTCTAAGAGAGTTTCTGCATCATATTCTTTAGATCCCCTCCTGTTTTCTTATTTATTTTTTTAAACTTTTCTTTCATTTTAAACAGTAACACTCGTCATGTCAAAGAAACACTGCTCAGTTTGTACCTTGTGATATTTTCAGTAGTAGCATTGTATATCCTGACCTATAATAGGTCAGACATGTCATACACACTTTCTCCTAAGAATAGTGTGGGTAATGATGCCCTTCATCATAAGGAAGTGCTAGCACATATGCTTACTACTGACTTGCAGTGATGACATGACCTACTAGACACAGGTGATTGTACAGACACTCATTTTTCATTGCTGCATGATCAAGATCTCAACTGGGATGTTCTGCTATATCCAAATGAATGCTGATGAGGCCTAGCTGCCATCTTCTGGGTTATTCCCCACTCCCAGCACATGCACTTTTTTTCCAGTACTTTCCTAAGAATCAAGTGGAGTGTGTCCTATTCTGGACCATGTATCCAGACAGTGTCCTGGCCTCTTCCCTGTCCACCAGTGTTTCCAGATTGAGTCTGGAAGGTCTTGACTAGTATGTGTATAGAAAAGGCGATGCCTGCTGTTCATGTGCCACCATACTGTGCATGAATGTGATCATGGCATTATTCTTGCTGTCTACCATTCACATGTACTGGAGGAATCCTCATGTACATGTTGCAGTACTCTGGCCTTCCCTAGCTAACTCTCTGTGGCAGTGGACTGCAGCTGAACAATGTCCCGGCACATCTGCTGCTGACCACTCAAGGCTTTCCATGTGTCTGGAACTATCTGTGACATGTGCCTTCACATTTCACCTCTTTGCACAAGCATTACAGTAGACAATGCTACCTATGAGATGGTACAGTCTTTCTGAATGTGTTCCTGTGGTTAAGGAAATACCAGTGTTGAACTACCTGGGGTTCCACTCTGTATGGCCTGGAATGCAATGTCCCCATCTACTTGAATCTGTGAGCTTGTGTCGTGCCTGCAGAATTATGTACCTGCTGTGGGGTGCTTGAACCTGCCAATACACTTGCTGAATTGCACCATGGTTCCCTGGCTGTGTCATAAATATGACGATTATGACATCATAATCAGCTGCCATTCTGCTGCCAACATCAGCCTGCTGTGCTGGCATAGTGAACCTACTAGTTTCTGCTTCTAACCCTATAAAGGAATAAGTGATGACATGGCTACTGAGACCTAGGGCCAGAGTACTGACTTATTATAAGTAGTTGATGAGTGCACTTACCATGCAAACTCTTGCCATTTTCCTGCATGAAAGAAATGGAGGTGGCACCTGTTGATAAGAAATGTCATGTGTTACAAGTACACAGCTATCCTCTCCAGTATTTTTGAGTATGTGATTTTGCCATCGAGGATGCACTAAACTTATTGACTGGATAAGTGTGTCTGCTGGTGTCCCACACTATCTCTGATTAAGCCTGTGGCATCCTGATCAGTGTCAGTCATCTCCTCATATGGAGAGAAGGTACTCCTCATCAGCTGTTAAAGGGATCAGTACTGGAGGTTCCCCACTGGTACTGCTGTGGGCAGCTACCTTCTGGCTAGCCTTTGCTCTGGCACATCCCACAATGTCATTGGTTGTTTTTCTGAACTGTGTCAATGTGTGGTACCCCAACTGCTTTTAAATCCCAAACCACTTGGTTCCACACCTTAGCTCTCTCAGCTTGTTTTGCCCCCCCCCCCTTTGCCTAAATGATGTTTGCCATATGCCATGAGATCCTCAGTGACAACGTGGCTCTCTTCAAGGCTGAAGTTGTCCCTCCTTAGTCTAGAACCCTGCTGCTGCATCATGTCATTGCCTGAAAAACATATGTTTATGTCTCTAGTGAAACCAGAGTAACATGCATGAAACCTGCTCACCAGTCCAACAACACAGCAGTGAAAACATCATCCAACCCAAATGTACGACTACAGATTGCAAGTCCTGACATCTAAGTTTACTGCAAAAGCAGGCCTGCAGTAGCATAATGAAAGAAGACAGAGTTTTAGTTGTAATGCCTATGTTAAGTGTAGAGTTATACTAGCATATTATGTCAATAATTCAGTAAAGCTGGGGGTTGGTGTAATGGTTAGGGTGGTTACCTCACAACAAAAGGTACAGGGTTTGATTTGAATCTTTGGAAGGGAAAGTAGCTAGTTTTCAAATGGCCTTGAATGTACAACTAGCCTAGTACTTAATTACGAATCTATGAAAAGTAAAGCATACTTCGACACATGCCAATTAACTGCACTGTAACAAATTATTTTATTACAAAAATCAGGCATCCTAAGGGATGGGTAAAAAGCTGTAAAGCAGTGGACTAATACAAACATCTATCATTTACACATTGATCATGTCACAATGTACAATGTTTTTATCCCTAACATTTTATGTAAACATTAGAAATGCTGTCTTTCACAAAAAGTGACACCTAGCACTTTCCCACTCCTGTCACTCAAATCAAAATGCACGTCTACTGCAATTTATACTACAAAACATTCCTTCTCTCACTAATATTCATAACTAAATTGAATTTAACTAATTCCATCAACCACTGGTGTGAACCTTGGGTCTAGATGATTGTCACTGTTGAAGTGACACCCTGTCCCCATGTACAAAAATGGGAGAAGAGGTTGTGGATAGATGAATGGGTTTGTTACCTTGCTTTTATCTATATTGCACTTTCCCAAATCAGTCACCAACAAGCTTACCTAACCACAGGTAAAAATAGTAACTGCATGGATATTAGTATGAGCTGTGTCTCATTTACACCGTTCTTATGCAAATGAAGCTCAGCTAAACTGAGATGTATGAATCACAGCATTATGTAATGGTATATCTCCTCTCTTACATGTAAATTAGATTCAGCTACTCCAGTCCCATGACCTCATCTTCAACTAGCAAATATTTGAGCTTTCCCCATTCCTACACTTTGGTAGCCTGTGAAGGCATGGGGGAGGTGTCTACTAGCAAACACCTGGGGGATGCTTATTAGGGCGATGGTACCATTTATTCCCTCAACAACTAGCTAACTAGAAACGGTGCTCTTAATCAATCTAACCATGGTTAGCTCATAGCTTTGAGAATGAAGGTTGCTTCTCCCAAGCCCCCACCCAACCAGGATCTTGCAAGGCCCTGTGACCTAGAATGAACAAGGATCACCTGAGCTCATGTGATCATACCTCTGAACTGTATAGATTTTCCCATAATGTACAGATTTTTGCCTCATCTTTTGGTCTGTTACTTGTCACTTTGTGGTTTTCTGGAAAATCACTGATGATTCAAGTCACTAAATAATGACATACATTTGAATTTCAGACTTAATATCCTTCAGAAAATGCATGCAAAGACACATCCTGTTATTCTAGCAACTTACTAAATTCGTAAGAGTAATATTTCAAATCTGTTTCTGTTTTTGGGTCTTTGTACCCCCTTTAGTTTAGATTTTGTCCAGATTTCTTGTTCTAAGAGGTTGTTCTATCTTTCCTTATTCAAAAAGGTTTTAAAAACCTGTGTTTTTATCTATCACCATGCATAGTCCAGTTTAGCACCTCCTCCTTTTTTTGTTCCCCTTACTCAGTCCTTTCACTTCTAGATCACTATCACTCTGTCCAATGGAATTCGTTATTTTCGTATCCTCTGATGAATGTATAAGTAATTTAAGCTGTTAGTGAATGTACTATCAGTCTGACTAATAGAATTTGTTACTGCTACATCCTCTGTTGAATGCATAATTAGTTTAAGCCTCTAGTGAAGATATTTAAACCGGGTTCTTGCACTACTTGTACTCAGATCAATAGCAGTCATCTACCAACATATATGCATTTCTAAATAAAGCTACTTTGAACTAGAATAAGGGACACTTCATTTTCATTTCATGCAAAATTGAGTTACTACAGTAATCAAGACTGAGATTGGAACCTTCTACTCATAGCTGCTTGATGGTACTTTCATCTGAAGTCGCTCCAATATTTCTTTTTGCTCTAAGAGGTTGAGATCTATGCATTTGACTTAGTCCATAGCTGAGGTCTTAACTTCAGATAGATGTCTGCAGTTTGATGTTGGCTGGCTAGTTAGAGTGTAGGGACACAGCCTAGTCCCAGCTAGACTGTGGTGTTACAGTGACCACTGGATGACCAGTCAAAGTGTAATCATAATTTCATCAGTTTATATAATGGTCTGTGTTTTGAACAGCAACATGCATGAGTTTCATGAAACAATGTTCATACAACTTTTAAGATATTGCAGTAGCTGTGCCAAACATGCTTTCATATTTCAGAGTGCACCTAGCCTACAGAGACTGCCAAGTTATTAAAATATGTCTAATATCTTGTTTTGGACATTATCCTGATGATGAATTCATTGCTTTAAAATCCACTGTTTAAGAGGTGTTGAAGTATCATTGCAAAGTTAAACAATTTTATTAGAAACTTGCTATGATCCTTGAGTGACTGATTATCCAGTCTATAAGAATGAAATTAGATTACTGGATGTAGTGACTCATAAAGAAACCTCTAGATGCAAATAAAGTGCACTTGTTTATGAGCTACTACCCAAGACATGTAGTTGAAAATATTGCCTACTCACAAGCACATTAGATGAGATATTTTGGGAACAAGCCTTTGCTGCACAGTGCCACAGACTTGCTAGCATACTGTTTTCCAAAGGCAATCTTGGATATCAAGTCTGCAAAAGTTAGGTGAAATTGCATCAGTCCTATTCTTGCGAGAGATAAACTAAAAAGTGAGAGTAGTATATCCCTGATGCATGGTTTCAGTAATAATAATAATAGGGAAAAACGTTTCTATTAAATTCAGGTCCTGCATAGTTTATAAGTACAATGCAGCAAGTCAGGTCATGAAAGAAGTTGTTATAAACAGTTTGGAAATAGTATGGTCATTGTTTGGACATTGGTCATGGTAATGCTTTCACAACCAAGGCACTTGGGGGGGCTGTTTTTTAAACAGTGAGAAATTTGAAAGAATTTTGGGCATCTACTGGGATACTGGGAAGCATTGTCCTTTAAAAATGTAATGCTGAAATATGGTAAATCATCAACATGTAATGATATATGTGAAATTGGTTCTTTACTCAATCTAAAGTGTTTATATAGCCAGTCATTTGGAGAATGGCCTCAGTTCTGGCTATAAAAGACTGAGAAATCTGAAAGAATTTAACCATCTCATGGGGAACAAGGAAGAACAAAGAAATATGGTTAAAACACGGATTGTCAAAGCCTTTAGCTTCCTGCTTTTTTAGAAGCACTAAAAAGCCAGTATCTTGTTGTGCAAGATTGCAGTACAGATGATATTTTGCCTATCCCTCCTGTACTGGGATCTGAGATCTGGTATAAACAATTAGCAAAGGGCGTGAGGGTGCAGGGCAGAATGACACCCTGCATATAATCTGTTTGTCATGTATTCAGTGTTCTATGTTTCAACCTTATTTCTTCTATCTTCTGTGTTTTGACCTTATTTCTTTGATTTTCTGTGCTTCAATATTAGTCGTAATGAACTTACACACACACACACACACACACACACATATATATATATATATATATATACACACACACACACACACACACACACACACACATATATTACTTTGTGTAGTGAAGTGTATACAGGCAAAGAAAGTTTAATGCTACATTTAGGGGACATTCTAGAAATATAAAGAAAGGGGCATGTACTGTAGTCTGCATTTTTTTTCTGTCCGAATGTCTCATATCTATGTTTATGTGCTACTGTGTTATTTGGTATTGTGAATACAGGCATATATCAGTTTGACATTAAAACACTTTTAAGAAGCAAAGAGGCATCATCTATTTCACAGTGCAACATAATTTGCAAAGAGACTTTATTTACAATACAACATACTTCATCCAATGGGCTGAGTAGAGAACTCAGTTAAAAGCATTCAATAGGATGATTAAACTGTCTGACTTATTCTTTGATTGCCTCCTTGTTCTATTTTGATGTGAATAACTATTGTGTTTTTTTTTTTATTATTTTTTATACCACTTGAAAGTTGTAAGGTTTAAGGGTTTTATCAGTTTAATAAAGTCTTTCTCATGGCTTTTAAACTGTAATTATTTGCATTTATTATTTAGTGACACTATCAGATAAAAACACATTACTTGATTTAATTTTTCTTAATTTACATGACATGGAAAATATTACCAGTACAGTGTTCTGAAAAATAATATTTGCATTATATTAATATTTTTGTAACCTGCATTTCTAAAAATAAAAGATATATTATTTGGGAAGTGACTGAATGCAGGTATGCAAAGGTCGGTCTTACTATTCAAATAGTGACTTTTCTACAGAAGCATCTCTGTTTTGTTTAAGGCACACTGCTGAGGAAGTTAAATTATTACTAAGGAAAGTATACAGAGGTTCTACCTACCTTGCCAGGGCAAAGGCATCATCAAAAAACCCAGCGCGGTCAGCAGTGCTAAAGCCCTGTAGTTGAAAGATACACATCACATTAATTCAAGTATAAAATTATACTTCAATCTAATAGCTTAAACTCTATGGACAGCATGCCACAAAATCATACACCATTAGGCTATGTTGCAGTTTTATATCATGTTAAATTTAATTCTCATGAAAGGTGTGAATCAGCAGAAAAAATTATTGGTAGAATACACAGTATCTCTACACTAAAGTATAATAGGAATATTATCATTAATATTATAAAATGGGCAGCTGTGGTGGTGCAGTGGTTAGCATTGCCGCTTCACAGCAGCAGGTTTTCCATTTCGATCCTCAGCTGGGGTGCCTTCTGTGCAGATTCTGCATGTCATCCCTGTGGTTGTGTGGGTTTCCTCCAGGTGCTCCAGTTTCCTCCCACATCCCAAAGACATGCTGTAGGTGGACTGGATACTCTAAATTGGCCCTAAGTGTGAATGCGTGCATGTGTGTGCCTTCTGTGGAAGGTTGGGTGCCAGACTGGCAACTCGACACTGGAAAAAACTCCATTGCCAATCATGAGTGGACAGGTGATCTGCTATGGTGACCCCTAACCCGAAAAAAGCAAAAAGAAGATCATTAATATTATAAAATGCTGTAATTTACAGGCTATATGACTCACCATTTCACTTGGGACATTTATCTATCTATCTATAACTATATATATATAACTATATATATATATATATATATATAGTTTATATTCATTTTGTGGATCATTTCTTTTTCTGAATGGAAGGAAGGCTGGCTTATGTCATTGAAAATCAATTTATTGCACATGACAGCTTTCATTACAGTGCAAAATCACAGTGCAGGAGGGATGAAGGAAATTGCTCTTTTCACACAGTTGTGCAATCTTGGAATTGGTATATATAAGTAGCAAGGCATGTTGGAGATGTAGGGTGGCTTGTTCCCCACAAAAAAAGCAATGTTTACCTTCCTTTTGTTTTTTGTTTGATAGGTTGTTTCGAGCATTTGTGTTTCATAATCTGATAATCAATATGTTGCTTTTTTGGAAGAAACAACATACAACCATATACTTACATTATGAGTAAAGTCCGATTAAGTTGGTCGGCATCCTAATACCAGGCATTAAGGCCTGTAAAAAGTTTTCATTTAATATATAGTTTCAGAACAGAGTGCTGTGACACTAGCACCTACCTTATGAGATGTCATCAACTGTTCTGTAATTTTCCCCCAGCTTTCTGTAGCATACAGCACACGATAGAATCCAACATGCCCTGAATTAATTTTCAAAATCCCATCAGTAGGGCTGTAACCATTTAACGTAAGGTCTGCATAGGGAAGGAACATGATACTTTTACAGTAAGAAAATTTGCAGTATTTTATCAAATATCTAAGATAAGTGCATGCACAATTCACTTATAATCATATGGTGTGAAACACAGGAAATGCTGGAAATCTGAACTGCAATGATTACTTATTAGTATTTCAGGAACAACTTCTAGACATTAGGTTATGAATCCACATGCATACAGATATCTGTATGCTTCTAAACTTCAAGATGCATTTCACCTTGTGCACAGGTTTCTAATTTTCTTGTTTTCTCTGATATGCTACATAATTTGCATTAAATATGGTTGGAAGAGGGGTCTTCATCCTCCACAGAAAAGAGATATTTTCACTTTCTGAAAAAAAAAAACAAATTACCACACAATGTCACAGTGTGGTCAGAAAGAGGGATCCCCTACACTACACTGACGCACCACAAACCTGACAGCCAAAACGCCGACACCAAAACGCTGAAACCACACAAAACCGACAGTCCACATTACCGAACACCATAACACCGACTCACAACACACACACAACATAAGCACACCAAAAACCTTACAAACCTACACTAAACCTTACATACACAACTATCTGTGCACTAACCTTAACCTAAACCCTAATCCTAAGGTCCGTCATTATCGCACACTTACCTTACCCGCACCCTAACCCTAAAGTCCGTCACTATCGCATACTTACACAGTCACACTCATTTCGCATGTCGGTGTTTTCAGCGCCGGGATTTCGAAAATGTCGGTTATTTCCATTGTTGGTCTTCCGTGTCAGTGTTCTCGTCATCGGCATTTCAAACTGTTGGTGTTCTCAGGTAGACCCAGGCAGAGTATACCATCATATCCAGAAGTTTCTCAAACTTGAGCATTAAAAACAGTTATGTTATAGAAAGTAAGATCTAGCAAAGGTCACGAATATTAACAGGGCAATTGTCAGAAAGAACAGAAGGTGAAACTTTCATTTGGTGTTCACAGCCTCATATCACTGTCCATGTAAGAAAACTTACTAGGCAATTCATTAAGCATAATTAGTGTAAGGTTCGGCAAGAAAATCAGGCCATGGATTAGAAATTGGGCACAATGTTATACCTTAAGCAACATGCTTTCATACAGTGGGAATTAAGTCAAGACAACTACACGTGGGTCTTACAGACCTAGTTGATGGCTTAGCATGGTTAGTATGATTTAACCATACATTAACATAAGTAGATGAAGCAGAGAGTATCCCTTCTTATTGGAGAGGGGAAGAAGAGAGAGATACATTGTAAGTATATGAAGCAGAACTTAAGCTCAGTGGAAGGAGATGATATCTGATGTTCTGGCTTGTAATGCTACCTGAGGGAGTTGAATTTCTAAACTGGATATTGTCTTCCAATGTAAGGAAGTCTGTTTGGGGGACTAATTGAGCTGGTATCTTCTGAATACCTTTCCTGTCTAAATACCACTTGTGAGCAAAAATAAGTTTCTGCTTAGTAAGTCTGTTAGGGAGCCGTGTTTTCCCAATGGGTAGAATACATGGTGGTATATTTTGTATTCTGTCACCCATTTCATGAATCCTTTTGTTTTGTGGTATAACAGGTGTGATCTGCTTTCCTTGTTTTTTCAGATACCGTATTACTATTATAGCATGTTTACTTGCTTGAATAGCTCCTCATGCTAAACTTGGCCGCATAATTCTTAGAGCCAGAAACACCTGGCTTATTTTTCTGATGTTGGTGAGAGGAAAGAACCTAAGGGGAAACCAGGTGGATTTCACTCTCAGCTTCACAGACATAATCAAAGGCAAGCACTGAGGACAGAAAGGCATTATAGAAAGAAAAGCTTGGTCTATTTTTCCCAGAATATCAGCACTTCTTCAGTTGTTGGCAAAACAGGTGCCATTATTCTAAACAGTCTACTGCATAGTTCCAGAACATTCTAGAGTGTTCCAGGTCTAGAATGTTCCAGTTTTCCTGGAGTCAAATAGAATCTCATGTGTGGAGCCATCAGTATTTAAGAAGACATAAGCCTCAGCAACATGAGGTAATCACCTACAGAACTTTTCAACATCACTGACATTTTGTCTATGAAATGTGATATATCTATCTGTCTACTTGCTCTGTGGTAGAAATATTCTGGATCTGTAGCACTCCAGCTCTGCTCAAAGGAATTGGAAGGTGAAATAGTGTCATGTGTGATGCAATGTTGATGTAGAATGTGCTGTAATCAGGCAATCTTCCAAATATGGCTATGTACTTATCTGTCGGTTAATCAGGTAAGCATACACTGGATAACAAATGGGGATCTTATTTGATTAAAATAATTTGCTGCTGAATTTCCTGACAGTACTAAATCTTCCTATCTTGATATGATGACTGCTCTGTTTGGAGTAAGGACAGAGGAAGTCTATGGTCTGCCTCTGCTGTTAGTGGAAATATCTCTGGAACTTCTAAATTGCTCCTCCGAGCTACTGCATCCTCTTATTTAATTGCCTTTTTTATTCCAGCAGCCCTGGGTCTATATTCCTTATCAAATTCAGTGAGGATTTCATCTGGTCATTGGGAATTCACAACACCCTGACATATTGAGAGATCAGTCTTCCTTTGTTTACATCATCTTAGTGAGACTGTCTCTTTAGGCAAGCTTGCCTTCTAACAGTATCCCGAGAAGCTGCTCTTCATATAAAAGTATATAAACAGCCACATTCATATGACATCATATGAACTACCACCTTGTCAACTGTTGAAGTTTGGTCAGAGAGATTTTCTCCCTGTTGATTTTTCTTAGGCAAAGCTTAAAAAGAACCATGCATGGTGTTGCGGTAGCGTTGTCACCTCACAGTAAGAAGTTGTCCTCTTCAATTCTCAGCTAAAGCGTCTTCTGTGTGAAGACATGCGTGAGTGGGCGTACCTTCACTGAAGGTTGTACGTCAGGGCTGGCAACTCTGTATGTAAAAATCTACTGCCAATCATTAGCGGACCGGAGTTCCGCTGTGGCGACCCCTAACCAGGAAAAGCCGAAAGATACAACAATAACATTTGTACTTAGGTGAAGCATTCATATTTAACCATCTGAGTTAAGTAACATATTGTTAATATTAATAAATTGGAGGACAATAATGTCCTCTTATCAAACACGTCCAACTCCCTTCTTTCACAATAGGCTGGGACAATCAACAGTGACACTGTTTTCTTTTAGAATTTTTTGAATTATTAGTAACATGACTAGATCTTTTTTTTTAAAAATATGAATTAAAAATGTCTATTTTTAGATATCCTCGACATACTGTATATCTTATTCTAAGGCTCGATGTTGATAAGCAAAGTCTTACTTACAGCATTAGTTAAGTATAGCAAGAATCATACTAATTAATTCATATTAACAACAACAGTTAATGGAGAGTGAAATGTCACAGAGCTTGTAACATCCTTGGCTTAGCTGAGGGACATGTGAACATTTTAGGAATGTTTTGAAATTAGCTAAATGCAGAGGCAAATGCAATTTTTTCAGCTACTTGACACATTCCAAGTGTTAAATTGTGAAACTGAATACATCACATTCAGTAAAATAGTCACCTTCAAATATGCTTAACTACTAATTAGCAAAACTGCCAGTAGCATATCCGGTACATACCAACAGTACCTTTTAACTACTAAGGTACTTCTGGCATCTTAAATAAAACTAGGGATTGAGGTTGGTATAATGGTTAAAGTCTTTACCTCACAGACACAAGGTACATGGTTTCCATTTATTGAGCTGAAGGCACTGATTTGTTACTAATGAGATAAACAAGTCTTGATCATAGCTTCCTTATTTAAGCCTCATGTTTGCGAGAGTTTTGCTCTCAGTTAACCAGTGCTGCTCAGAGTTTGGTGAGCCAGAGATCAGATGTTCATCTGAATTGAAATCCAAGATATCCACTGCAAACTAAATGTAGACTGTTTGATATTGCTGTGCTCTAAAACAGCCATCTTACATTAAGAGGATCGCCATGCACTCTTTTGATAGAAGTGTGTAGCTCAGGTTCCATCTGAGTTGAGAATTGCTGTTGAAAGCTTAGTTTGGAGCTTTCCCATTGGTAGTTTGTCTAAAACTGTTGAATTCTGCCTGTATTTAAGCCTTGCTTTTGCATGTAACTGCACATTACACAATGGGGGTTAGTGTTGTCCTGTGTAGATGCAAACACCTGGAAACTTAAAGATGTCTGCCAGTAGAACCCTCCCAAGTCCCCTGCTGCTCTGTAGGCAACTCACCTTCACACCGAGCAGCACTGCCACAGCTCTTCTCCCTAAACCGTCAACAGAATAGGCCTCCCTGTTATTCCTGCATCATATACTGATCTAACTTACCCACTCCCCCAATAGTACTACAGTATAAACCTGCCATTATGGCTGGTCACTTTCCAACCATTTCTCTGGCCAGTCTGATTGACTTGGACATCCTAAAGCAATGTACTAATTGCCTCATGTATACTGACAACCACTTTACATGATCAATATGTAAATGATTATCTCGTGTAACAAAAAACAAGACATCAAACAAGTTGTCAGCTCATGCACGTCACCTCTCATACAAGTTCAGGACACAACACATAAACTCACATATGCAGAAGTACTCAATAGAAGCCTGCCAAAAGATCAGAGACCTCCCAAGTGAAAATTAGCTGCACACACCTCAACATGTATAGAAACCACTGCACATAACAACACACATAATAGTGTCTTACCAAATAAGCCCTTAAGACAAACACCTGGAAACCTAATGTCTTTGTCATAGGAAAATCCAAAGTGGGACACACAGATGTCCCCCTCACCAGACTGGACAAGAAGAAGATCACTGTCAGCTGCCTATCGAGTGCCAGGATCCATCAGATCAGATCACACATGCACTCAGGTCACTCAACAAGTACTATTATGACTTTGTCATAGTCCATTTGGGGGTGAACTACTTGAGACGTACCTCCCTGGACTATATGAGGAGAAACATGACTGAACTATCAGATTATGTGTCAAGGGCAGGTACGACCCTAGCCCTAAGCAGCATTCTACCTTCACCCAGGATGATGCCACAATATAAACAAAAAATGACTGACATCAACAATTGACTTAGCTTCTGGTGTCATTCCAGGATGATCCAGTATTTGTCACCCTGGGAAGACATGGTTAACAGTCCATGCTGCTTTGCCAGGGATGGTCTGCACCTGTCTCCCGTAGACTTTCAGATACTGGCTAATGTGCTTGCCTTGCCTCCCTCATAGTGCCTTTTTTAGGCAGTGTCAACACAACAAAATTTGTGACTGCAAAATCCACTCAAGACTAACTCAAGGTTCTGCTGCTTAATGATAGGAGTCTAAACACAAAACTGTACTCCCTTAATGCATTCCTCACCTTGGAAGATGCTGATGTCTGTGCAATCACCGAAACATAGTTCAAGGCCACAGAGAGCACTCCAGCTGTGCAAGGCTACAATGCCTTCCACACATTCAGACCTCAGAATGAGTGTGAAAGAACCAAAGGTGGAGGTGTATCCATCTTCACCGAAGCCAAGTACACCTCAGATTGGTCAAACAGTATGACTGTCTTGAAATACTCCATGCCCAATTAACTATATGCAAAATACCCTACCACATCATTGCTAGCTATAGGTCCCCCTCCATGAAACAAAAGCACAATACCTACCTGGAATTACTGGAGTCACTTGCCATACACTCCAACACCTTAGTCATGGGAGATTTCAATTATCCCTCTATCGACTGGGTAACATACATGAGCTCAAACGTGCTCGCCCAGAGGTTCCTGGACTTTGTCAATGCAAATGCTCTGAAACAGATAGTCTGTACCCCACAAGGGGTTCTAACGTGTTCAACATAGTACTCATAAACATGGGTGTTCACCTCACTGCCCCCTGGTAAGGTCGGATCATAAATCAGTCTAATTTGAAGTAAAAATTGGACCCCACACCCCCAAAGCAGCAAAAAAAAAAAAAAACTAAGGAACTTCTCCAAAGCAAACTACAGCCTACTAAGTGATAGTATAAAAAATGTTATACCTCCGGCAAGCACAGGCAGTAATGACTCCTATGCAGAGATGTACACAAATGCCCTGTATAATCATCTTAGCAACTGTACAGACTCAGCTGTACCTGACCGGATTAAAACCAGGCCCCCCTGAAAAAACAAGCCACCTTGGTGGGCATGTAGTATAAACAGGTTGTATAACAAAAGGAAGAAACTGATCTCCAAGAACAAGAGGCAACTGTCTCTGCAGAGGAAGAATTCCCTCCACAGACTGAACAAGCAAATCAGAAGTTTTGCAAAGATGTCTAAAGCTAATTATGAAGCTAAAATAGCATCTCTAGCCAACGACAGTCATAAGGCATTCTTTAGCTATGTCTGAAATCTAAAAGGGAGTGCCCATCTATGTGCCAAATTGGTAGTAGATGGTACCATTCATACTATTCTGGAGGAAATTGCCAACTTGCTACAGTAGCTGATAGAACTGGTGCAAACTTCAACCCCCTATCCCCACCAGCCATACCCCAAAGCCTACCTGATACCAGTTCCCTACCTAGTATCTCTAGAGATCAAGCCATATCTGACAAAAACACGGCCTCAATGGGACCAGATAATATCCCAGGTTGTTTATTGAGAAATCTAAAACAGGACCTAGCTGACCCACTTGCTGTTCTGTTTAACCATAGCCTGAGAACTGTTTTTGCACCAGCAAAATTGGGAACAACAGCAGTAATGCCCTTGCATAAAGGGGGACCATCAACTGACCCTGGGAACTATAGATCCATATAGACAACCTTTAAACTCTAGAACCAACCCAGTTTAGCTTTGTTAAGGGCAGATTGTGCTTACTGAACCTGGTAGACTTCTTTGAGAAAGTCACCAAAGCCCTGGATGAAGGTAAGACAGTGGATTCCACCTATCTGGACCTAGCCAAAGTGTTTGACACAATCCCCCACTCGAGAATCATTGAAAACTCTCCCAGCTAGGTGTTAACCCCTACATCACTAGATGGGTAGCTAATTGGCTCACCAACAGAACATATACTGTCAAAGTTGGTGACTCCACCTCTACCAGTAGACCCATCACCAGTAGCTTACCGCAAGCATCTGTAATGGGCCCTTTATTATTTGGAATCTATTTCTTGGAAATCCAGGCTAAAGTAGACAGTCTTTGGCTTACTAAGTTTGATGATGATTGCAAACAAGGTGCAATCATTGAGTCCCCCAACAATGTTAGCATATTACAGGAGGGGCTAACATAAACAAATGACTGGTGCCAAAGTCATGATCTAAACCTAAATTCAAAAATGTGCACTATTATCCCATTTTACAAAGTGGAACTCCCCACTAATTACAATATTGACAGCACCCCTCTAAGTTCAGACCCAGGGGTGCGAGATCTGGGAACACAGGACAACAGCAATCTGAACTTTGCCCACCAGGTTTCCACGGTAGTAAGGAAGGCCTTCTAAATCGCCCATCTTATAAGTAAAGGCATCACATGCAGGTCTAAGGATATTATAACCCCACTTTACTTGACCCTAATCAGACCATTAATAGAGTACAGATCAAAAAACTGCTCAAGGCTTGGAAAATACAAAACCACGGACTAGCGTAACTTCCACATATGTATAATATTGGAAAAAAGGACAAAAACCAAATATTTTATAAACATAGTGTTGAATGTATTGGTTTTTAAAAAATTCTGTTTTCTATTTTGGAACACTGTGAACCTGACATCAGGGGGGGTGATTACAGGAATTTTTTGGCTCATAGAGAGGCTAGATGGCAAATTAAACTACAGGCGGATCATTTACCTGGGTTAAATGAAGCCATCAATATTAAATGTTTCTTAAAAGATCGTAAAGCATGTGTTTTATAATGTTTGTTATTGTAATGTTCTCAATTATGCCTATTCTATAGTGCATAATGATGAATGAAGAGTTTGCTTTTTGTAAAGGGCTCTTTAATTATGTTTTTACAGTATGTAATTGATTAATTGATTTTAATTGTGTGCAGTATTTAAATGAATGCTTGATGTAACATTCCTTTTGGTTCTGAAGAAGTTTTTTATGAAAGAGTTGAATAAAGTGGAAGTTACGCTAGTCTGTGGTTTCGTATTTTCCAAGCCTTGAGCAGTTTTTTGATCTATTCTTTTGTTCAGCTGCTTTGTCGACTTTTTGATTTTCATTAATAGAGTACAATGCTCCCTTCTGCATGTATCTTACTAGACACCTGCAGAATCTGGAGAGACCACAGAGGTTTCTCACTCAGAAGATACAGGGCCTCCAAACCATGACCTACATGGATAAACTGAAATCCCTGTCACTGTACTCTGTATCATACAGGCTTCTGATAGGCAACTTGTGCCTGGCCTACAGGGCAGTCTCTGACACTGACCTGATGGAAATGCTGCACATCCGCAAAGCAGATGGCACTAGAGTCACTTGCTCTAGGGATCTCAACTTTGCCAGTGACATTAACAGAACATGCTGGTGAGACAGGTATGTCTCCCAGAGACTGCTGCTGCTCTGGAATAAACTTTCAGTTCATGTGAAGCAGAGCTCCTCAGTGACCCTATCTAAGCGCACCCTGGACAAATGGATGGTTGACCACAAATTAATCCCAGGGGTGGTGCCCATGTCCCTCATGGACAGGGGTAGTTGGTGCTAATCTGTAAAGCATGTCCATCTAACCAAGGACGACAATTGGGACAACCGAGGATTAACATAGCTAGGCTTATAAAGGCTCTAGGACTGCTAGCCAAGTAACCTCCTATGAACCTATAAACCTATGCAGAGGTTCTCAGCGTCTTTGCTTCAGAGACAATAAGTCATTTGATGCAAAAATTACATATTTCTATTATAACATTAGTAGTCTCTCTGAATATGGCGTTTCCTGTATGGGAAACCCTAGACAATAATTTCTTATCATCCTAGTTGGTGTACAGTTGTGTAGCAGAATTGTTATAAAAATTCTACTTCTAAAGAAAATAAGGGAATGGCGACCTCTTCCCTTATTTTCTGTTTCACTACAGGTGAGTATTGGAGTCTAGGCAACTACAGTTTTATGAAATTGTGTATGATGGTCCTGTATGTCAGGATGTCTGCTGGTTTAGGATTCACTCTGACAGTATCACTCTCTGTGATTGAACTGCCTGCTATAATTTATTAAATATTATTCAGCAAAATACCTGTAATCAGTAATTGGCTTCCTGACATGCACTGTTGACAGTCTTTGCAAAAACTGGACCAACACTAATTGCTGGCTAGGTTTATAATAGTCGGCAAACTGATAGCTTAGTATTTGCCTTTGAACTGACAGGTTGTTGTGGATCATGAGGTGTGACTTGAAAAGATGCAGTCATCTGTGCTTCCTCCCTAATGGTAACATATACATTCCTATTTCTCTTGACTATTGCTGAATCTGTACCAATGCGCTTCAGTTTTCTTGGTAAAACATCCCCCTTGAGAGCCAAATTACATTGTCAAATAGGAAGAATATATTTACTTGACACATTTGAAATGGGGTCATCTAAGATCCATCTTCATGTCATGAACCAATTTTCTGTGACTTTATTCCTCACTCGCACAGTACACGTAAAATTCCTTTTGTTGAACTGTCTGATGCTTCATCTCCAATACAGCTTGACATCCAAGCCTTGTTTTCTTCCACAGTTATTTCTTTTGTTGCAATTACCATCTCTCTACCAAGTTCTTCCATAATTATTGTTTATTTTTCTATCGGTCTTCCTTACCTTCTCGTTTTATCATGCCAGCTTTTTGTCTCAAGTTTATACTGCTTCTTAGGTTCATAGGTTCAAAGGTAGGTACTAGGCTATTAGCCCTAGGGCCTATACAAACCTAGCCAAAAAGGTACCCTGGCTTTTGCCACCCAAGAAAATTATTTTCCTGTGCCCCTGTCAAGCAGAACCACAGAAGTGATCCCTGGGGTGAATTTCCTATTACCCATCCAATCATCAAGATTTTTCTTTAATAGTGTTAATGAGGAGCTCTGTTTGACAAAGATAGGTAGTCTGTTCCAGAGTATGGGAAGTCTCTGGGACAGGAATCTATCCCTCCAGCATGTTCTGTTTATTGTGGTGACAAGGTTTAGGTCCCTAGAGCATGTAGCTCGGAGGGATTGGGATTTCTTTAAGTGGAGCATGTCCAACAGCTCTGGGTTTGACATAGCTTTGTATGTTCTTCTGTAATAAAAGTGCATGTAAATGTTTCAGCCTTATTACCTTAGCCGAGTTATTACTTTTTCTACAAAGCTGACATTTGTTTATGTTACGAGAGGACCACAAACAAAACTGACATTCGGGAGGAATATCTTCTGATATAGGTTGTCTATCAAGAGCACTGTTGTTAATGCACTTCCGTGACAAGACACTGTCATTGGTAATGATAGAAATACAGATTTCTTGTCATAAATTCAGAATGTTTTCTGAAGAAATATTTATTAGAAGAAAACTTCAAGAGAAAGAACAAGTGACACAATACTCTTTAATGTAACATGAACTCAAGTGACTAGTGAATATGAATCATGAAAATATGTGAATAGGGCACCTGCCAAGGCTGGTACTGTGAAGAATTCATGGCAGCTTAAGCTAGCAAAGCTACCACTATGAAATCTGCAAGGGCTCATGTAGACAGACTGCTGCTGAAGAAAACAGATTGCATCATGTATTAAACGGGTGAGGAGAAGGTCACATGTGACTACTGTTTCAGTAAGGGTTACCACAAGATCAACACTGTAACTGATATAATAACATCAACAGTGTAATTGAAATGATGCCCAGACAATGTTAGACAGGCTAAAACACAAACAAAATCAATAGAATTCATGCACATTGATAAAGACAGTTGTTTAAGGTCCAAGCCTTGGTAGAAATGTCCTCTTATAAAACAGAAGTTCATTTTTATACTAATTCAGACAAGTGTTGTTATAGCTGCATAACATTTATTTGTTTATTTTTATGTATTTGTATTTATTTATGCATTTGTTTACTGGGACAAAGCACAGATTTAGGCGGACCATTTTCAAGCTCAGCTTAGGCTTTATAAACATAAAAAAGAGACAAGCTAATATAACAAGATGGTTACAGAGTAATTAATGCAGTGAATATATAGTAATATAGCAATAACCCATGCCTGGGTGTCGGTAATGCTGGATTTACCCACGGTTGGTGTGGTTTGGTCACAAGGGCGAAGCTGTGGGCAAAAGCAACGGAGAAAGCAAGATCTCTATTGCTTTTTACAAACTGTCTCACAATGTTAAAGGAGTTTAACATAGCGAGACAGCTTTAAAAAAAGCAACGGAGAATCTCTGTTGCTTTTTTTAAAGCTGTCTCGCTATGTTAAACCCATTTAACATTGTGAGACAGTTAACATAGCGAGAGAGTTTTGAAAAAAGCAACGGAGAAAGCAAGATCTCCGTTGCTTTTTTGCAAAGTGTATTGCTATGTTAAAGGAGTTTAACATAGAGAGAGAGCTTTAAAAAGAGCAACAGAGAATCTCCGTTGCTTTTTTTAAAGCTGTCTCGCTATGTTAAACTCATTTAACATAGCGAGACACCTATAAAAAAAGAGTTATACTAATGGAAAAAGTCCGGGCAACCGGATCGTTTTCCATTACTATAACTCTGATTTAAAACATGCACGCTGACCAATCAGTGTGCACGTTTTGGAATATTAATGGGGGGTCATTGTATAATAGAGATAAAACAACTGGTAGTGGCATCTTTAGAAAAGGGTAGGAGCAAATCACATAGAAAAATGGGAATTGTGGAAACAATACCTGCAGAATAATGTTTTGGAAGAGGAATGAGGTTTAAGGGGAAGGCGGGAATTGAATGAGCTTTGCAATATTTAGGTTCATAGGTAGGCACTAGGCTATCAAACCAAGGGCCTACATAAGCTTAGCCAACAAGGTTCACTGGCTTATGCCACCCAAGAAAGTTATTTTCCTGTGCCACTGTCGAGCAGAGACACAGAAGTAATCTTCAGGGTGTATTTCCTATTTCCCATCTACTCATCAAGATTTTTCTTGAAGAGTGCTAATGAAGAACTTTGCTTGACAAAGATGGGCAGCCTGTTCCAGAGTATGGGAAGTCTCTGGGACAGGAATCTATCCCTCCAGCATGTCCTGTTTATTGTGGTGACAAGGTTTAGGTCCCTAGACCATGTAGCTCAGAGGGATTGGGATTTCTTTAGGTGTAGCATGTCCAACAGCTGTTAGTTTGACATAGCTTTATATATTAGGCAGAGATCACCTCAGAGTAGGTGATATGCTCGGAGTAAAGCTTGAGTTTTTTTGAGATGGTCAGTGTAAGGCATCTGTTTGAAGCCAGTAATCCTCTTTGTGAGATACTTCTGTGGCCTTTCCAGTTGCTGCAGATGTCTTGTGAGGTACATTCCAAAAGGGACTTTGTACTCTATAATGGGTCTAATTAGTGTCGAGTAGTGGGGAACAATGGCCTCTTTTTTCCTGGATGAGAACACTTTTATGATGAGGTGTGCAATGTAGAAGGACTTCCTGACAACTGTGGCGATGTGACTATCAAAGGACAGACTACTGTCCACCTGGGTCCCAAGGTCTCTTATCACACATTCGGTGTTAAGTACACTGCTGCCTATGTAGTAGTTCATGGGTACAGAGTTCTTACCAAAGGGGATGTCAATGCACTTTTTGGCATTGAGCTTGAGCCCATGGCTCTGACACCAGACATCAGTCTCAGCGAGGCCCTTCTGTAGGATTTTCACATCATTTGGGGACTCGACTATGGTTCCTAGTTTGCAGTCATCTGCAAACTTCGTTAGCCATAGGCTTTCTGTGTTAGCCTGTACTTCAGAGAAGTAAATACCAAACAGGAGAGGTTCCAGGACTGAACCCTGTGGTACTCCATTTGTCACTGGTTTGAGGTCAGATTTGGAGCGTGCAACTTTTACAGTGAGAGTTCTGTCAGTGAGCCAGTTGGCAACCCATCTTGTGATGTAGGGATTTATACCTAGTTTAGTGAGTTTAGCTATAATTTCAGAATGGGGGATGGTGTCAAAAACCTTGGTGAGGTCAAGACTGGCTGTGTGAACCACCTTACCCTCATCTACGGTTTTGGTGACTTCCTCAAAGAAGTCGATCAGATTCAGGAGGCATGATCTGCCTTTCACAAACCCAAACTGGGTGGAATCCAGAGTTTGGAGGTTACCAATGTCTTTGTTTATGAGTTCCTCGATGATAAGTTCCATGGCCTTGGAGACCAGGCTCATCAGGCTAATAGGGTGATAGTTCCCGGTATCAGTGGTGGCTCCCCCTTTGTGGCGTGGGATAACTGTTGCTGTACACCATTCAATGGGCACAAAGCCTGATGTGAGGCTTTGATTAAATATGGTGCTTAGGTGGGGAGCCAGTTCATTCTGAAGTTCATGTAAAATGCAGCCTGGGATGTTGTCCGGTCCTATGGATGCTGTGTTTTTGGCTTTAGAGAGTGCAGCTTTCACCTGCATCGCTGTGATTACAGGGACTCTGCATTCTTCCTGTATAGATATGGGTCCTTTAGGGGATGGGGGGGTAAAGTTAGCACTGAACCTATCTACCAGGATGTTGGCAATATCAGTTGGTTTTGTAATTATCGTGCAGTTGTGCTGTAACTCAGAGCAGATCTGGGTGTTGCCATTGATATTCTTGACATAGGTATAATATGCTTTGTGGTTGTCCTTAGAATCAGTGGAGATTTTGTTTTCATAGCTAGCTTTGGAAGATCTTATAAGGGATCTCAGCTTCTTACTGAGGCTGACCAGAGAGCTCCTCCACTCATGGGATTTTACTCTCTTTTGCAACAATTTCTTCCTTCTGTTGTACAGTTTGTTTATGGCAGAGGACCATCAGATTGGCTTCCTTTTTTTGGAGGATAACGTCTTGGTTCTGTTTAGGATAGCACGATCCATGCACTCCTGTAAGTGCTTATAGTGTGCATTTGTGTAGGATTCAGCAGTCGTAACTGTATTGTCCATCTGCATGGGTGTCATGAAGTTCACCACTTCTGTCTTAAGAAGCATGAAGTTGGCTTTGGAGAGATTTTTTACCGTGGTTTCCTTAATGGAGGGTGGGGTCGGGATGTGGATATCAAGGGTGATTAGCTTATGGTCAGATCAGACCAACGAGGAGTTAACTTCAGTTGTGGAACACTGGTCACTCATGTTGGTAATGACTAGGTCTAGGATATTGTTGCCCCTGGTGGGGGTGTGGATAAGTTGATCTAGAGCATTGGAGTTTATGAATTCCAGAAAGAGTTGTGTGAAGGAGTTGGTACATGAGTAGTTTTCCCAGTTAATGGTGGGGTAGTTGAAATCACTCATTATTAGGGTGTTTGGTTGAACCCTAATATTTTCCAGTACATCAAGAAAAGAGGAGTTGGAATATTGGGGCATGGTGGGGGATCTGTAGCAAACCTCAATTTGGATTGCAGTTTTGCCCAGAGCTAGTTGCACTTGGATAACCTTGGATGCATTATGCTGAGCAACTAGCCCGGAGGTGTGTTTATCCTTAATGAATATGGGCACACCTCCACCTTTGGTGTTCCGGTCCAGGTTACATGGCCGAAAAGTGTGGTATGAGTTATAGTCTGGTAGTGGAGGGGTGCTCTCTGGTGCCTTGAACCAGGTCTGAGTCACTGTACAGATATAGATGTTCTCCATTTTAAGGAGTGCCTTGAGTGAGTGCATTTTGAGATTTAGACTTCTAGCATTAAGTAGCATTACCCTCAGATTTTGCTTTCCTGTTCCTGTTACAGTGGTGAATTTGTCATTTGAACCTTGCCTAAAAAAAGGCACTATAGGGGTGGCAAGAGCCTTAGCCAGTATCCAGAATCCCAGGGGTGACAGGTGCAGGCCATCTCTGGCAAAGCATCGTGGCCTGTCGACCATGTCATTCCAAGCAGACAGATACTGGATCCCCCTAGAATGACACCAGAAGCTCAGCCAATTGTTGAAGTCAGTCATTTTGTCCTTGTACTGCGGTATCCTTCTGGGCGATGGGCTAGGGTCATACCTGCCTGGGCTACAAGATTGGAGAGCTCTTCCATGTCTCTTTTCATGTAGTCCAGGGTGGTATGTCTCAGGTCATTCACACCAACATGGACAATGACAGTGTCATATTTGTGCTTGTTGTTGAGTGACCTGAGTGCGTGGGTTATGTGGCGGATCATGGCACCCGACAGGCAGCTGACAGTAAACTTCTCCTTGTTTAGCCTGGTGAGTGGGACATTAGTGTGCCTGACTAGAGAGTCGCATATGACTAGTGTGTTGGATACATTGTTTTGCCTTATTGGCTGTGGTTGAGTGGCACACTGAGTCTGTGGGCTATGTGTCATTTGGGTTGTGTTGGGGGTGGAATTTGCTTGAGTTTCTGCTTTGGAAGTCTCTGTTGTTTGGGCAGATTATTATTGAGAGCCTCCGCAAATATTTTTGTGTTTCTATGTGTGGCTTTTGATGGTGTAGATTTAGTGAGACTATGTGATAAGTGTGGTGTGATGCAAGTGTTTACCTTCGCCTCTTGAATGTCAAGTTCGGTCTTGGTTGGAGAGAGCTTTACCTCCAGTTTGGCTAGATAAGTGCATCTCTCATAGGTTGTAGTGTTGGGTGGTAGGAGGAGAGGGTTGTCTGTGTACATGAGGCAATTTCTGCATTGTCCCAAGATGCCCAGATTCATCAGATAGACAGGAGAGAACACTGGGAGCTGACCCTTGGACATGCCTGAATAAAAACTATTTTCCTCTAGATAAGTGAGGAAAGTGAGTACATGAGCTGTTTTTCTCTAAGCAAGTAAGAAAAGTAAATGCAGTAACTGTTTTCCTATAGGTAATGAGGAAGGTTTAGTGCTATAGTAATTAGTAGCTTATTTAGTGCTTACAACAAGTTCTGAATAAGTGCTGAGCGTTGAATAAGCAAATTCAAGTGCTAAAAACTAAGAATCTGTATCTACACTAGACTAGTTACAGGAAAGAAACAAGTGCAAATGCAGGCTTTCAAATCAGAAAGTTGAGAGAGATGGAAAAGATTGCCCAGACGGCCAATAATTACAATTTCTGGGCCAGAACCACTCCTTATGTGGTAGAAAGGTTACCTAGTGCTTACCACTCCCACTGACAAGCTAGAAGGCTTCTCTCCAACACAGAAAGGCTTGGGGGGGGGTGCTCAGAAGCTTACATACAGTCCTGGATACAGCAAGTCTGTATTTGGACTACAGTAGTTACAGGAAAGGTAGGAAACAGGCTTGGAGTTTTTTTTATTTGTTTGTTTATTTTTTATAGAAAAGTTGCTAAAACAGCAGTAAAAATAATTCAAATGCAGTGCAAGCTAGCACACTTGAGTATGTAGCAACATTAGACCAAACACAGTTTAAAAAAATGCAATTAAATTAAAAATGACTAAAAACAAGTGCAGAAGGAGTGTATTAGGAAGAATGTGGTAAAGAGATGAGACTGGGGGGAGTGTCCCAGATCAAATCTACCGTGGGGTGGGGAACTGCGAAACCACCAAATGTAAACAACAAACCAGAGATAGGGAGGGTGGGTGGAACAAACTGAAAAACTATACAGTGAATCAAAAATAACAGTGCACAACTCTGAATAAAATTAGTCCAGCAACAATTTACAGTACACAGTTCTGACGAACCAAAAAATATACTTAGCTCTGCATATTTCCAGATAGTTTAAAAAGAGTTCCATTAGACAGAGGTTCCAGCAATGATATGCAGGCTGTTAACTAACAGGGTCTATTATTATGCAAGTAATCCTTCAGATAGCCAGATGACACAAGCTGTAAAAACCTGTTATACCAACTTAAGACACAGCAGAAAATAGGAGGAGGTGGGAACAAAACACTTTCAGCAGAGATCTGAAAAACTATACAGTGAATCAAAAATAACAGTGCACAACTCTGAATAAAATTAGTCCAGCAACAATTTACAGTACACAATTCTGAAGAACCAAAAAATATACTCAGCTCTGTATATTTCCAGATAATTTGAAAAGAGTTCTGTTAGACACAGGTTCCAGCAATGATATGCAGGCTGCTAACTAACAGGGTCTATTATTATTCAAATAATCCTTCAGATAGTCAGATGACACAAGCTGTAAAAACCAGTCATAGCAGCTCAAGACACAGCAGAAAATAGGGAGAGATTTGACTGACAAGGACTAGAGAGATTTGAAGTGATGTACATTTGTAACTGAACATATGTCAGTATGGTTTCTTTTCCTTTATATAAATGTATGATTATCTATGTCATATATTATAATTTAATAGAGGTTTATTTAAAAAAAATAAATACAGTTCACTGACAAAAAAACAAAACAGTAATACAATTACTAGTAAAGGCATTTATACTGTACATGATAATTGTACTATACTATGAATTCTTGTAAAATAATATTTTGTACTACATAACAAATCTATGAGAACTAGTGAACTTGTCCTGTTTTAAATTGAGATATGTACATCAGGAAAGAAGGGTAGTAGAGGAAAGATGTTTGGAAGTAATAGTTGAGAAGGGTGAATGTAGATGTGGTAAAGTTGGGTGAGGGCAGAAGTTAAAAGTTGCATGAGAAAAGTTTTTGGGGAGTGAATGGTTGTGTCTAAGAAGTTTAGGATATTTCAGTGTCCAAAACATCACTAGATAATGGACTAAATATAATGTCAGAGACCGGCAGTGAGAGAGTAACGAATAAGGAGTCAAACTTATGTAAGAGCAGAGGATGGGGTATCATCAGATTTTATGCTGCACGTTTGCAATGGTAATTAGAGGATATGTACTTTTGCATATTTCTCCACAAATCATTGATAATATTGCTCAATGAGATTTCTGTGGATTTCCTATTCAGAAGTTGTGTACAATTCTCATCAAGCTGCTAAGTGACACTGCTATGTTCTAACCAACTTTGGCCATCTAAGTACATTTAAGTGCTGTGAAGTTATTAGTGCCTAGTGAAGTTTCAGCTAAAACCTGTTGACTTATCTCTTTGAAGACACTCTACACTTACTTTCCTAACTGGCAGGACCAGAATTTATGATGGTTTCCTGCTGGTACTGTCACTTGCTCTTTACAGTGTACTGAATTTCTGAACCATGTAACAAGTATTGATGACCAAATCTCATCATGTGCGAAGAGAAGGTAATGCTTAATTGATCAATAGGTTTAATTTAGTAGAAACAAATATGTGTAAAACATATATCTTGTTCTTCACATTGGAAATTCTCTCTCCCCACCTCCCTTGTCAAGTTTCATAATCCTAAATGTGTTCTTACCTTCAAGATTATTTAATAGTTTGAGTTTCTTAGAACTCAAATTATTCTGCCTGCAGTTAGTTTTCACTTGATTTAGAGAATAAAAATCATTAATACATGGTGTACGTGCTATAAACACAGATGTCGACAGGACTGTATTGATTTACAGATGAATTTCCAGTCCAATTACACTGCAAATAGTAATTTTTAGAATGTTTGCCATTTATATTTGGATGGGTGTGTGTTAATTCGATTTGTATTTTATGTGCATTTTGAAAGATCTTATAGTCTCAATAACTCTTAGTGTGTGTTGCTTTAAAGGTTTAATTAGTATTGTAATAAGTGGCTATATAAATTGTGACACAGTTTTCTTATTTCAGCTCTGACGATGTTTTTGGAATATTACCAGGATGAAAGAGCATAACATTTTGAACTTTTGGCAAATTCTTTGCAGTATTTTTCAGCAGAAGCTTGTTTGGTCATTTGAAAATCTGCTAAAAATTTGTTGTGGTGCAGCTGACTACACCTTTGCTAACAGGAGCTGCTGTGGACTTTCCTTTTAGTGCAGACCTTCTTTCTTTTGGTTATTAGTTCAGCTCGGCGCTGCTGAATTCTTTTTGGTTTGGTTATATGCTGGCTATTGACAGAAAGTTTTGGGATCCCACTATTTAGCTAGTAGTTCCAACAAACTCTATTACCATTTATTGTTAAAGAAAAATTCCACCCTAAAACTAAAAAAAAAATCTGTTTTTTCATTCTGTCTTTGTTTCCTGACCCATTTTAACACCTCAAAATAATTATAAGTGCTTGATTTGTAATTTTAGCCTGTTTTCCACAACATGGCTGCCAATGGTGCTTGATGTATCAACGTGATCTTGTTCACCCTCATCCCTTTCTCTTTCCCATAATGCCTTGCATGACTCATGCCAGACATAAGAAAGTAACTGTGAATTCCCATGCCATTGACATATAATGGGATTTGTATGCATTACTGTTATCTTATTTACCTTCTGTAAAAAGACTGCTTCTTTTCAATCTCTAATCACCCTCATTTATATTTGGCTCAGACCTTGTTTTATACTATACTTAGTAGTTATCCAGCTACAGCCAGAAAAGTAACTAAATTGCAAGCCTTTGTTCAGGGTTTTCTTTTGTAGTACAAGAGGAATTGATTCTGCAAGGGTCTCTCAGTGCAGTGACTGCTTTAACATTTCTGCAGTAGTGTGGGGGAGGGAACTGTCCATTATTGGGGAACACTGGGCCTTTTTAAAGCTAACTGGTCCTCATCTATAGCACTGGACTTCATCTTGAACCTAAGTTTTCAAGTATTTTGCATTACTGTCCATCTTGTCAAGTAATAATGCTTGGATAATACACTCAATTACCAACAATAATTTTGTTACACATAAATAATCAAATATATAAAATTAATAAATAGACTGGTTTATTTAACTGGGTAAGGTCCTTTTAGTACAATCCTGTCTCTTCAGAGGTTACACAGAAGCAGCATTGGTTTAAATGATGTACTTAGAGTTACATGATATGTCATTTATGCTCTCTTGTTCAGCTTATAAACTGAAGGCCAAAGCAGTAGAGCCATTAGGCCTGACTAGCTCTAACAGGCTGGTTCTTGCAGCATGAATAGTATAAATGCTGAATATTTTAGTAACACACTTATGCAAACTGTTACCCAAGTCTCAAGCAAGCACATTTTCAACTGTTTACAGTTAAGCCTTACCTCCTTGATGTGACATATTATAAAATATAGATCCATTTGTCCCATTAAGTACATTCCAATTTATTGGAATATTCCACTTGTATCTTTAAAGCAAAAAAAAAAAGAAATTTAGTTATCTTTTCATTTAATTGTCTTGATACAAATATTAGCATTCAAACATCTTATAAGTTTAAGTGAGCTAAGATTTTTTTGATTATAGCTACATTGTATCTATATCTATCTATATATATATATATATATATATATATATATATATATCCAAAAAACAATAACCAAGATCCCAACGATGCAAATGCCTCTCGAAAACCTCCAAGAACAAATAAATAAATCCAAATAGTCAGGCAGAGAGGCAACCAGAGCATAAAGGTATTAAAGGTCGTTCACGAAATAAATAATCCAAAATTCAAACAGGATAAAAATAAAACGGACTTTAATTCGTGCACACACAGTAAGCACTTAATGGTCTGATGAAGCTTTTGTGAAAGCGCTTACTGTGTGTGCACAAATTAAAGTCCGTTTTATTTTTATCCTGTTTGAATTTTGGATTATTTGTTTCATGAACGACCTTTAATACCTTTATGCTCTGGTTGCCTCTCTGTCTGACTATTTGGATTTATATATATATATATATATATATATATATATATACACACACTCATATATATATATATATATATATATATATATATATATAGTATATCTATACTGTATATGTGTGTATATATATATATATATATATATATATATATATATATATATATAAATCATTTCATCAAAGGTCAAAGGTAGCTTTGAATGAAATACAAATATTCGAAAAAAAATTCACTGAAAGTACATTTGACTGAAGGTACATTTCACTGAAAATTCATCTTGTCAAAAAGCATAGAAATCTATAGATTATATTTCTGGTGCTGTTTTTGCTCATATGAATTGTTAAGGGCATATTTTAGAAGATTTTGTGTAGATTAGCAATGTTTGCTCTCATGCTATTTCCCCAGATTTGTAGATGTTTGTGTTTGTGCACCAGTGCTCACTCACTCCCCAGGATTCACTAATCTCCCATGCAGGAATAAGTTATTCCTGAATGGAAACGACCGTTTAAGGGCAGCACGGCAGTGCACCATGCATAGTAATGGAGGCATGCTGCCTCTACTCCTAAATGGACATGGAGTGTGGATGAGTGCAGAGGGGTATGTCTGAGAGCAGAGCTCTTAAAATACACACGCCCTTGCACTGAGGAAGTGCCGTTTGGCAATTACAATGAGCGTGAATGCTCATAGGAGGTGGCATATCTCCCAACCGTACAAATCATCTCATAATGTCCAGATTTGTTGCCCATACAGTTGGACTGTATCCCATTTGTACAGGGAAATTATGGGATGATGTCAGGAATGAAGCCATGAAAAAATGGCATACATTTGAGTCTCAGACACCAAAATGTGGCAGAAAACGTATATTAAAACAAATTCTGTTACTCTAGCAACTTTCCCAAGTTTATAAGAACAATAATTAAAATATGTCCATAGTTGTACAACAGTTTGTCAAGCTTTGTTCAGATAGTTTGCCTGAAGAGGTTGAGAGCTATGGAAGGTTGCTAGAATGTCTGCCAAATTTGCAGATGCACACAGAAATCCACAGCAATAAGTGAAACCTGTCCCTTCCTAGAGAAAATAGCATAGATTTTTTTTTTCAAACAGATTAAATTTAAGCATAGGTGCGCAGGTTTGCCTATTGCTTAGCTACGCATACTGTAGCTTAAATAGCACAAGAAGATAAATAGCAAAGTACATTCAATTAAAGCAGAACTGCAATAGTGTAGTAGAGCGTTTGCTTTGAGAGCAGTCATTCCTGCTTCAGTTCTCACTGTAGTAAATTTCATTTTCCATGTGAAATCACATTATGAACATTTTTTTGCTGTATAATCTATTAAATAACATATATTTGTGAACTGGGGTACTGCATTAAGTGCAGATGTGAGGTGTTGTTGTAATAATGTGGTAAAATCCACAGATAAATACAAGTGCTCCATACAGTATATGTACACATGAATCAGGGATACTAAATGAAGGTATAATGTGTAATGAAATATAAATCCATAGTGTCCACATCTACCACTTTCCCAAGACCCATATTTAATTTCTTTCTAAATTAGTGTGGGGTTAAGCCAGAGTAAGCACTTTTAAGCAGTAGTAACTGGGTTTAATCCTGTTTGCGCAGGGTAAGCAATGCACACCCAGGTTAAGCAATTTTGAAGCTAACTCTCTCTAAACATATTTAACCGGAAGTTAGCATTGCTTACCGTTGCACAAACCTGCGCAAACCTGCTTACAACTACTTAAAAGTGCCTTAATCACTCTGTATCCAACAGCCACTGTTCTGCCCAGCAATAAAATAAACAGTCCTGGCAGGTCTTGAACCCAGGACCCTGTACACTATAGTCACAGCAGTTAACCAGTAAGCCATTACAGCTGTACAGAAAATTGCTGTATACCCAAACAAATCCTCACTATAGCAAAATCATAATTTACATGTGAAATGAATCTATAAACAGTTTTATGTTGTATAACCTACTACATAACATATATATGTGAACTGGAGTACTGCATTAAGTGCAAATGTGAGGTGTCATTGTAATAAAGTGGTGAAATCCCCCAGTAAACACAAGGACCCCATACAGTGTACATACACATGAATCACAGATACTAAACAAATATATAACATGTAATGAATGATAAATCAAAGCCAAACAGCAAATAATGTGCAAATTTAAAAATAAGCAACGCTAAGCATTGCACACCCCTACTTACTAGTTGTAAGCAATATGTAGCCCAGCTAAATCAATCTGCCCATTGGTATACCCCTTTAAGCAATGGCAACCTTAGGTTTGCCCATAGCTTAGCATTTTCAAATCCGTCCTATCACAGCAAAGTGTGGGAAATTGGCCCTATTTAAACCCCACAGGTGGGAATACATCTCATAACTGGTTGCAGTTTCCTCCTGTGTGGGAGAAGGATTGCCCTTCCAAGCACAGCACTGGGGCATCCAGGAGTCCAAAGTCATGGCAGGACTCCTCGTTAAAGACCATGAACAGAGACTGCTGCAGGGCCAGTACCAGGGTTCCCAATATAAATTGGAAGCCTGGGACTGTCTTGCCTGTGACCTCATCAGTGCCACTGGCATCCCTCAAACTGGTGAGCAGGTCAGCCATCACTATGCCAACCTGAAACGGAGGAAGAGGAAGCACTTGGACCAGTGGATCCAAGAAGCTAGGCAGCTGGGTGATGTCCCAGCTGTGTATAAGTACTCATCCTACTACCTGTTTAATAATTGCCAGCTCATGTATATTATGGATAGGTATGGCTAAATATTCCTCTTATGTCATTGACAGCAGCAGCAGAGTGGGCTGTGAGTCAGGAAACACATGCCTGTAGGCTGCAGAGGCTGTGTTGTGAGGCAGGTTAGTAATAATCTTGCATGTACTGTCATAAGAAATAAATCTAAAAGTAGCAGAAAGTTAATTGCCAGTATAAAACCTGTATTGTGTATGGGATGTACTGAATAAACCAGACAACATGGCAGGAAGAATCTCATATAGGTTGTATGTAAATAAAAGGATAACAGCCTGGCAATAAAGATCTAACTCCTGGACTACTTGTGTTTAATCTGGTATCATATGGTAATGTAGTGTCTAGAGTGGTTAAGCATGCAGTGGTTAGGTGCCGCCCCACAGCAGAGGTTCTCTGGTTCTCTGGCCTGCCTCTGTGCTCAGTCTGTGTCCTGCATGCCTCCTGTGGGGTTTCCTCGGTGCTCCTCCGGGTTCCCACATCCTCCCACATCCAAAGACATGCTGCAGTATTGGATTGACACCTAGGTGTGGGTGTGTGTGTGCGTGGTGTGGTCTGTGAAGGGCCCGGGCTGGGGGCTGACAACTCCAAACTCCAAAACCATTCAAATTCAATGTGCGGACAAGGTGATCCTCTGTGACCTAACCGGAAAAAGCTGAAAGAAGAAGAAGAAGAAGAAGTGTTGCATTCTCTTAATAGTACTGTTGTATTAAGCACTGTTACCCAAACTGTGCTACATAAATAAAATGTCTAGGAACGTCTGTATATGACTGTTGTAATCACAAGGTCATATTGTACAACTGAGAGAGACTTAGAAAACAGTGAAAAAATAGACAACATAATCCAAATAGCACACTCAACTGAGACGTGAAGTGTTGTATTTTTAGCACACACAGCCATGGTTCGAATCCTGGGAGTGGTAGTAATCTGTATGCAGAATCATACCC
>NC_056728.1:1293459717-1293462217 GCF_019279795.1 Protopterus annectens
GGGACAGTTAAGTAGTATGGTGGAATGTCAGGGTGTGTGTGTGTGTGTGTGTGTGTGTGTGTGTGTGTGTGTGTGTGTGTGTGTGTGTGTGTGTGTGTGTGTGTGTGTGTGTGTGTGTGTGTGTGTGTGTGTGTGTGTGTGTGTGTGTGTACTGTTAATCAATGATGTACAGGTCTTAAAGTGCATTTCTTGTTTTCCCCTCACAGGTGGTGAGGCGGGTCAGGGTCCATCCTGCAGGCAATCTGATGTTGGTGTCCATACAGACACTGAAAATGATGATAGGTGTGTTGAGGCACAGGCGGGGTTGTCAAAGGCTGAAGCTGCACCATCGTTTGACAACCCGCTGTTATCCACCCCATCCCAACAAACAGTCACAATGCCTATACATACCCCATCACCAGTGGCCATAACAGAGGGACAGTTGGTGGTGGTGGCATGGGACAGGACAGTATGGTATCTATGGCACATGTGGCTGGACACAGCAGCCATAGCTGGATGTCCAGCGGGATACCACATATGCAGATGTACAGGGATGCTCATTGGAGGGCTGCTTGTCATTGTGCCCCTGGCAGAAGTGCCACATCTGGTACCACCAGATGCATGGGGTGGGAGGTTGGCATAATGGTTAAGGTGTTTACCTTAAAGGCGCAAGGTGCAGGGTTTGATTCTCACATGGGATAATTGGCTAGGTTTAAAATGGCCCACAGGGGCAGTTAGCCTAGTATTAATATATGAACCTATGAACCTGTGTTTCAGGCTGTCATGGAGGCACGGGCACATATGGAATGGTACACCAGACAGGCTCTGAGGCTGTAGAGGGCTACTCATTCAGCTATTACTGACAACATCCGTGATCTTGCAGGTGACCTCTGTTATTTTACAGAGGTCATGGGCAGATGGTCAGGTGAGCTGGTGGGACTCCTTGACCGTGGAATGTCCGTGCTCGAGCATGTGGTGGGAGTGGTGCAATGGCCACGTGGACGGAGGCCAGCAACACCAACAGCTGGAGATTAAAGTGGATGAGCAAGGACACCAAGCCGCTCCTGTAGTGGCAGTGCCAGCCCCAGAACTGCAGGGGGGGCTGTCCACACCACACCACAACAGGCCAAGTGCACATGACCCTGGCCAGTCCCAGGAGGGACCTGGTTCCAGCAGACATATGTCATCATCAGAGGAGAGTACCATATCATGGCTTGTACCTGGATGTGCCCGTGGAACCCGTGGCAGGCACAGTTCACATGTCCGTGGCCAGAGGTGATGAACTGCACACCCTGCCAGGTATGGTCTGCAACTGTCCAACAAACACCTGTATATGGCAGCCACATGGCAGAACTGTATGCATGTACACAGTTCTGCCACATGGCAGAACTGTGTGCATGCATACTCACACACAATACAATCACAGCTAGGGCAACCCCATACCTACACACACCACATCACCACGGCCATATCAATAATTAAACCCTCTCACTCACACACATGGTGTCAAGTGTATGGCTCAGCCTATGTCTCTGGCAAACCAACAACACAGCCTGTGCATATGATGTTACCTGTGCCACATCCCTGTCATCCATAACATCAATGCAGAGACAGGCTAATATGGCTCTGATGCACACGGTGACTGTACTATGGTGTACCAATGTACTGCTGTGTAACATGTTGTCAACAATAAAGTTTAATGCTTACATGTCAGGAAGTGTAGCTATCCAGCCATGATGCATTATAGCTGTTATTAATACTGTGTGACTGTGGTCTCCATAATGTAATTTGTTTGTGTTGTAGATGTCCATGTGTCAGCAGGAGAATGGTCTGCTGTTGTATCCAACAAGGGGTATGGCACTGTGGTGACACCTTGGCTGTGCCATATACTGGGCACAGGTGAACCCATGTCACAGGTCTGTATAACAGTTACTGCATGTGCAACATGGCTGATAGGTCTGGGGGTGGTGTATACAGGTGAGTGCATGGTGGCTGCTGTTAGCAGCCCTTCTACAGTGGACAATGGTAAGTGTACTGGGTGGTACACACCACATGTTTGTGTTTAACACACACAGAGGCTTTGGTGCTGATGCAATACACAGAGAATACTGTACACATGGATGTATGTACCTGTGCAAGGAACACATTGTAGCCTATGTAATTCCACCAAGCCAGAATATGCACAACAACACATTGGAGAGTAAGCAGTCTGCTAGTTTAATGTCATTTACGATGGCACTGGCAGGATATATGTCAATCCTCAACTTGGTAAACATAGGTGTGCTGGTGTGGGTGGCACAGCCCTACCCTTTGGAGGGTGAGAGGTGCTGTAGAACCACAGATAGTGTGATAGACAACTACCTAACCTGTTAACATGAACTGTACAGTATTACCGCCAGCTAAGCGGGGGGATACATGCAACAGTAACTGCAATGATGGTGGGCGTGCCTGCAACAGCCACACCCTGCTATATGTACTAACCCCAGTATCGCTACACACCTATAGAGTGGGGAAGGTGGCA
>NC_056728.1:1293467217-1293487217 GCF_019279795.1 Protopterus annectens
GTCGTCCACTTCAATCACACCATGGTTAATATCTGTGGGCAATATGCAAGGAACTACCAACATAGCAGTTGTTGCCTAGCCAAGTGTATTTGTGTATGAGACATGGGTGGAGAGTGTTCTCTGGGTAATCCAAGGGTTGCTGATATTGTTCCCCAATCCATGATGTCACATGTAGTGGTATGGATTGTGTACACCAGCTTCTCTGCTGTTTGACATCTGTTGTCCTTGTAAGGTCAACATTGTGACATATAATAGGCCCACCATATAAGAAATTTGAAAACCCATCCCAATGAGTCCTATTATTACACACTCACAGCTACCTCCACCCAGGACACTGATGACAAACACATACACAGAGTCTCACAGTTGCCATGTCTGGGATTAGAACTCCTATCTAACTAGTACATCATACTACAGCATTACGCAGTTATAGCATGCACCATGGAGCTTGCTGGGTTACTCCTTCCCCAAAGGTATATTTCAAGGTGAATGAAATCAGCAGGCTTGCCAAAGTAGGGCAATGGAAATTGTAGTGACTGTGAATGGCCTCAAAAGCATTGATCCCTATACAGACAAACAAATACACACACACAGAGTTTCATAGTTGCTATGTCTGGGATTAGAACTCCTACCTAACTATTACCTCACACTACAGCAGTACGCAGTTATAGCATGTGCCACAGAGCTTACTGGGCTACACCTTCCCCAAATGTGTATTTTAAAGTGAATGACATCAGCAGGCTAGCCAAAGTAGGGCAATGAAAAGTGTAGTTCATGGGTTCATAGGTTGGTACTAGGATATCGGCCCTAGGGCCTATATAAGCCTAGCCATGACAATTCCCTGGCTATTTCTTCCCACAACATTTACTTCCCTGGACCCCTGTCTAGCAGAGTGACTCATGTGATCCCTAGGGTGAATTTCCTATCTCCCATCCAATCATTAAGGTTCCTATTGAAGAGGGCCAAAGAGGCACTCTGTTTGACATGTATGGGCAGTCTATTCCAGAGTCTGAGGAGTCTCTGGATCTGGAACCCATACCCCCAGCATGTTTTGTTCATTGTGATGACAAGGTTTGGATCCCTGGAGTGTGTGGCTTTGAGAGGATTGGGATTTCTTTAAGTGCAGCATGTCCAACAGCTCTGGCCTTGTATGTTAAGCACAGATCACATCTGAGTAGACGACATGTGACACAGTATAGCTGGATGATCTTTAGACAGTTAGCATAGGGCATCTGCTTTAGACCTGTGATTCTTTTAGTGAGGTATTTCTGCAGCCTTTCTAGTTGTTGCAGATGTGTTGAGAGGTACATACCAAACGGGAAGTTGTATTTTATACTGGGTCTACTGAGAGATGACTACAGTGGGACAATGACCTCCTTTTTCTGGATGAAAATCCCTTAGTGATGATGTGTGCTACATAGGCAGATTTCCTGACTGTTGTGGTGATGTGGTTATTGAAGGTGAGACCACTGTCCACCTGTGTCCCTAAGTCTCTTATCACACTTTCGGTGTTTAGTGTACTGCCACCTATGTGGTACTTCACGGGTACATATTTCTTCCCAAAGGGGATAACTATACATTTCTTGGCATTGAGCTTGAGCCCATGGCTCTGGCACTAAACATCTGTTTCTGTAAGCCCCTTTTGTAGAATATCCACATCATTTGGGGATTCAATAATGGCTCCCAGTTTGCAGTCATCTGCGACCTTTGTTAGCCAGAGTCCCTTAGTGTTGGCCTGTACTTCAGAGTAGTAGATACCAAACAAGAGCAGTCCCATGACTGAACTTTGAGGTACTCCAATTGTCAATTGTCTGGAGCTGGATTTGGAGTTGGATACTTTTACAGTGTGGGTTCTGTCAGTAAGCCAGTTGGCAACCCATCAAGGAATGTAGGGATTAATGGCCAGCTTACTACATTTATCTATGATTCCAGACTGGGGATGGTGTTAAAGGCCTTGGCAAGGTCCGGATAGGCTGTGTGGACTGTCTTACCCTCAGCCACAGCTCTGGAGACTGATTTGAAAATGTCAATCAGGTTCAGGAGACATGATTGGCCCTTCACAAACCCAACCTGGGTGGAGTCCAGTGTTTGCAGGTTGCCAATGTCTTTGTTTATAAGTTCTATGATAATATGTTCCATGGCCTTGCAGATCAGGCTCATCAGACTGATGGGGTGGTAGTTCCCAGGAACCAAGGTGGATCCCCCCTTGTGGACAGGGATAACTGTAGCTGTGCACCACTCAGTGGGCAAGAAGCCTGAGGTGTGGCTATGATTAAACATGGCTAGTAGGTGAGGTGCCAGTTCATTTTGTAGTTTGTGTAGTACACAGCCTGGGATGTTGTCTGGTCCCATGGATGCTGTTTTCTTAGCTCTGGAGAGTGTGTTTTTTACCTGTGTGACCATTATTACCAGATACTGGCAATTTTTCAGTATTGAGATGGGCTCTTTAGTGGGTGGGAGGGGTGCAGTTGGCACTGAATCGATCTCTCAGGATATTGGCAATATCCTAGGGATCAGTCTATTTAATGCCATTTTGTTGTAGCTCAGAGCAGATCAGAGCATTGTCATTTAAATTACTGACATAGCTCTAGAATGGCTTGTGGTTGTCTTTGGAATCTTTGGCTATATTATTTTTGTAACTAGCTTTGGAGGATTTTATGAGGGATCTCAGCTTCTTACTGAGGCTGGTAAAGGAGTTTTTTGCATCCTGGAATTTTCCTTCTTTCTGCAACAGTTTCTTCCCTTTGTTGTAAAGTTTGTTTATGGCAGGGGACCACCACATTGGCTTCCTTTTCTTAGAGGAGAGCATCTTGGTTCTATTTGGGATGGCATGATTCATGCACAAGTGGATGTGCTTGTGCAGTGTCTTAATGTATAATTCAGCAGTTAAACTTTCAGTTCTCGTCTGCATGGCTGTCATGAAGTTTGTCACTTCTGACTTGTGCAGCATGCAGTTGGCTTTGGAGACATTTTTTACAGAGGTTTCCTTACTGGGGTGTGGGGGAGGGATGTGGATGTCAAGGGTGATTAGCTTATGGTCAGACCTGACCACCAATGGAGTGACCATAGGTGTGGAGCATCGATTTCCCATGTTGATAATGACCAGGTGTAGGATATTATAGCCCCTGGTGTGACTATGGGTTAGTTGATCCAGGGCAATGGGAATTATGACTTCCAAGAACCGTTTGGCACAGGTGTTGGTACATGAGTAGTTTTCCCAGTTAATGGCAGGGTAGTTGAAATCACCCAGTTTTTGCTTGTTTTGTTGTATCTTAATATTTTCCAGTATGTTTAGAAAGGTGTGGTGGGAATCTTGGGGCATGGTGGAGGATCTGTAGCAAGCTATACAATTTGGATTGCAGTCTTACCTAGTGTTAGTTGCACCTGGAGAATTTCTGATGCATTGTGTTTGGCAAGTAGCCTGGTGGTGTGAATATCCTTGGTGAATATGGACACTCATCCACCTTTAGTGTTTTGGTCCTGGTTTGGTGGCCGACAGGTGTGGTTAGAGCTGTACCTGGTACTGTAGGGATGCTCTCTGGAGCCTTGGATCAGGTCCATGTTACTGCACAGATATTGATGTTCACCATTTTAAGGAGTGCCTAGTGACTGTGAATGGTCACAAAAGCATTGATCCCTACACACACATAATTTCACAGTTGCCATGTCTGAGATTAAAACTCTTACCTAGCTAGTACATTATACTACAGCACTACGCAGTTATAGCACATACCATGGTGTTTACTGGGCTATTCCTTCCCCAAAGGTGTATTTCAAAGTGAATGACTTCAGCAGGTCTGCCAAAGTAGGGCAAAGGAAATTGTAGTGTCTGTGAATGGCCTCAAAAGCATTGATCCCTGCACATACAAATACATACACACACACACACACACACACACACACACACACACACACACACACACACACACACACACACACACACACACACACACACACACACACATACACACACACACAGAGTTTCACATGTGCCATCTCTGGGATTATAACTCCTATCTAACTAGTACATTACACTACACATTGCACAGTTATAGCACATGCCATGGAGCTTACTGGGCTATTCTTTCCCCAAAGGTATATTTCAAGGTGGATGACATCAGCAGGCTTGCCAAAGTAGGGCAATGGGGAGTGTAGCAACTGTGAATGACCACAAAAGCATTGATCCCTACACGCACACACACACACACACACACACACACACACACACACACACACACACACACACACACACACACACACAGTTGCCATGTCTGAGATTAGAACTCCTACCTAACTAGTACATCCCACTATAGCATTACGCAGTTATATCACACATCACGGAGCTTATAGGGCTACTCATTCACCAAAGGTGTATTTCAAGGTGAATTACATCAGCAGGCTTGCCAAAGTAGGGCAATGGGGAGTGTAGTGTGTGTGCATGGGCCATAAACCATTTATCTGGAAGCAGACACACAACACTCAGTCACACACAGGTTTAAAGTTCAACATGTGCGTGTATACAATTGCTAGACAAATAATGACTTGTACAGTCATGTTACACAGTTATTACAAGCACCAGAGACACTACAGTGCTGATGGATACCAGAGGTATATGTCTACAGTGATTGACATTTGCACATCATGTGATTTTAGCCAATTGGATGTGTGCTGGTTGGGACAGGCCTCATGGTGGGAGGATATTTGTCACTGTCTGCCACTTTCTTCCACACATCTATGTATGTGTATGTTTGACCTATTACAGTGTGTTGTCCTTGGATATATGTGTGTATTCCTATCCAGTGTGTGTTCAGATCATGACTGGTGTGCAATGTGGAGTGTGTGCAGAAACATCTGCGACTGTCAGATATGTATAGTCCAGTTTTGTTGCCAGACATGGGCTTCATTTCTGTAAGTGTGGGAGCATGCTCAGTATGACCTTTCATTATTTTGTTGTCAGACATGGGCTTCATTTCTGTAAGTGTGGAAGCATGCCCAGTGTGACCTTCTGTAGTGAATGTGTGAATGCATTCCAGGTAGGTTGTACTCCAGTGCAGGCTTTTGTGTTCTACACCTACAGCTAGCAACCTGTTTCTATGGGATATCTGTAAATTGGTTGACAATATGGGGTCACAATGGGCAAAGGATAGTGAGTCACTGTAGGTAATTGCATCTGTGCTGCTTCTGCTACATGGTTTAGTGTTAGCAGAGATATTCAGACATATGTACTGTTTTACACTGTGATGTTTTATGTCATCAACTACTGTCAAGTATACATATTTCCTTGCAGTAATTTCCTGGGGAACACATGGTGAATGAAGCTGTGTCCAGTATTGTGGTCTGCAGCCTACACAATCATGCCATTCTGGAGGGGAAGCTGCAGATACGTTCTGATAGGTTTGTGTAAATGGTTCGGCAACTTGGTACAGTGGGGGCTGAGCATCCCATGCTTGTACATTCATCAACGTGACAGTATGGCCATATCCTGCTGTGGCCATATCTCACAGCTGTACAGATTCACACAGGTTACCCAGAGGCAGGGCTCATATTTCTGGTTATTAACCCTTCACATTGTGGTTTACAAGCAGGTTTGTAGTCACCCATTCCTGTGTCTGCAGGCAGGGATAGCTTATGCACATGCCTGAGTTTCAGACTTCACACAGTCCATGGCATCCATGCTCCTACCCCCCTCTGTTATTCTATCCTCTTCTGAACATTATGCAAACATTATCTGATAGTTATCACTTCATCCCAGCAGTATTTTGGGGTTGGTCCACAGTTCATGCAGTAGGACTTGGTGGACATGGAGACATAAAGATGACAGAGTGGACTATTGAGAATAAGAAAGAAATTATGTATAGTTACTATTACAAGATACAAGATATACAAAATGATTAAGAGAGAAATTAGAGGAAAGAAAAATACTTCTACAGGAAAAACTGTTACAAGCTTCAAATGAAAAATTGCTTTCATTAATACAACAGATTTTCAAAAAACAGTATATAGATCAAGTAACTTTGACCTCTTTGGAAAAAGAAGCCTCTGAAGAAGTGAGAAAATATAAACAACAAAACCTAGAGATATTTGAAAAATGCAAAAAAGAAATATGGACATGGGAAACAAAGAGAGATTTGATATGGTGCAATATTTATGCAAAGGAGAAAGCCAGGTTAACTAATATGGAGACGGCTGTTTCAAAAATATTCAAAGAAAAATATAGGCAAAGACATTCAGATATGGAAATTTTCACAACAAAAAGACTAAAATCACAAAGATTTAATATAGAAAAGATGATTAGTAAAGCAGAAGTTAAAGAAATAGAAGTTGAAGTTATGGAGTGCCTGCGAAGTGAAGGATTTAATGTAGAAGGGTTAAAACAGATTATATTACAGCAAGATGGACTGAGTCCTCAGAATAAGGGAAAGCAAGACCAGGAGACATGTGAAGAAGAAATATAGATGGGAAAGGAAAAGAGAATTAATATGGTGTAATATTTATGCAAAGGAGAAAGCAAAACTAATACAAAAAGAGCAGTGCCAAAGATATTTGAAGAAAAATACAGTCAAAGGAATCCAGATATGGAAGACTTTACAATACAAAAAATAAGAAGACTAAGAGGTAAAGAAGAAAAAGAGATGAGTAATGGAGAAGTCAAAGAAATAGAAAATGAGGAAATGGAACAACTGCAAAGAGAAGGATTCAGTGTAGAAAATCAAATGCAGAAAGCACCACAACAGGATAGAGCAATGGATATCCAAATTAAGGTGAAACCAGTGGAACAGGAAGTAACTGGTCAGGTGCCATATCAAGATATTTTGGAGCCTTCCACAAGAAACCAGTATAAACATTCATTTGAAGCTAGACAGCAAGGAAAGAAACAGGAAACTGTGGAAACTCTGATGCAGTCAATGTTGAGGAGAGATAGGCCAGTAAGTTCCCATATGACAGAGCAACGGATGACACAGGGTGAAATTGAAGAGAATGTGCCACAGGAAGATGCTATAGAACTTTCTATAGAATGCCCACAGGAAATGGAAAACAAGGGATGTACCCTCAGTATGGAAGAAAAGGAGTTAAGAGAAAAGTTGCTTGATTTAATAGACAAAGATAGCTATATCAAGATCAATGAGAGAAATAGACTACAGAAGGTTAATAAAACCCCAAAAGTCAGAAGTTTGATAAAACAAATGAACACAGTAATTAGGACTGTCCATAGAGATCCATGTGATATAACAGAAGTAAACAGAATATATTAATGTGTTGCTAAATTAATAACTGATAAAATTCTACCACAGGAACATAGGGTAGCGAGGGAAAAGAGGGGGCGAAAGCGAATACCGTCATGGAAATATTGAATAGAGAAAATTATAAAGCAGTTAAGACAAGAAGTATCATTGTTAGAAGATTATAGAAGAGGGAATAGATCAACAAAAATATTAAGAAAGATAGATGTGATAAAAGATAATAAACTAAACATTTCAAAACAGGTGGAAAGACTTAAAAGATACAAAGATAAATATAAGGGAAAAGCACAAAATAAACAATTTACTGATGACCCAAAAAAGTTTTATAGAGAATTGGTAAATAAGGTAAAAGGAATTGATAGACCGCCAAAAAAGAGGAAGTAGATACATTTTGGAGAAGTATCTATGAAGATCCTGTGGAACATAACAAAGATGCTAAATGGATAGAAGAAGTAAAGGAAAGAATAAGAAGCATAAAGGTACAGGATATGAAATGGGATGAAATAACAGCCAGAGAGATTGAATTAAAGTTGAGAAAAGCCTCTAACTGGAAAACCCCAGGCACAGATGAAGTACCTAACTTTTGGCTTAAAGTATTAACTTCTTTGCATGAGGATTTAGCCATGAGTAAGAACTATTTATATGCACACCCCAAACATACACCGCACTGGTTAACAACAGGAAAAATAATGCTCTTACTTAAGAGTGAACCTGTAAGCTACCCTAAAAATTATAGACCAATAACTTGTCTTCCAACGACATACAAAATATACATGGGAATTGATGCTGACAGAGTTTATAGTCATTTAGAAGAAAACTCAATTATGGCAGTCGAACAAAAGGGCAATAAAATAAAGTCATATGGAACACAGGACCATTTGTTGTTAAACAAAGTTATAGTAGAGAATTGTAAGAAGGGGAAGAACTTAAGTATGGCATGGACTGACTACAAAAAAAATTTGATAGCATCCCACACTCATGTATAAAAACGTGCTTAAAAATGTAAAAGTTACACCCTACACTGATTGACTACATTGCAGTAACCATGAGAAAGTGGCAGACCACTTAGCAATTAAGCCATGATAAAGGACAGATTATTATCCCAGGGATAAAAATTCAAAGGGGAATATTCCAGGGTGACTCTCTTGTCACCCTTGATATTCTGCCTTGCCATTAACCCATTAAGCTGTTTACTTGAGAGCTTAGGCCATGGTTATAATTTGGCTTCTAAAAACAACAAAGTCTAATGACTTCTCATATTCTCTTTGTTGATGATTTAAAATTCTATAGCTCATCAGATGAGGAACTGAAAGCACAGCTGCAGGTTGTCAAAACTTTTTCAGATGATATTGGAATGTCATTTGGTCTTGATAAATGTGCAAAAGCAACCTTTAAAAAAGGAAAATTGCAGCACCAGGAAAACATCAGTTTGGGCCTAGGATGTGATATAAAATAACTTGAGCAAGAGGGGGTGTATAAATACTTGGGAATTGATGAAGGATCAGCAATAAAACACGAACAAATGTAAATAAAGCTTAGTATGGAGTACTTTCGAAGACTTAAATTAATTCTGAAAACAGCACTGATACCAAGGAACAAGATCCAAGCTATAAATCAATTTGCTCTTCCTGTCCTAACTTATAATTTTGGAGTGATTTACTGGCCCCAAAAAGTGTTGGACAGACTGGATAGTAAAACAAGAAGTATGCTTCATGCTCACCAAATGATTTATAAAAATCAGTGTATACCAAGATTATATATATTCTCCGTTCTGAAGAAGGGATAGGTCTCCTTGAAATTGATTAAATGTATAGATCTGTAGTCGTGGGACTCCACACATATTTACTGACCTCACATGATCCAAATGTGGTGAAAGTTTTGAAACATGAGGAGAATAAATCTAAGATGACATCTCTGCTTAATTTAGCAGAAGCATGTCGGCATCAAGCAGGAATGGAAATCAAACCAGAAGTGGATAAAAAACAGGCAGCAATTGAATATGCTAAAAAAAAAACAAAAGAAAGAATATAAAGTGAAGGACCAGGTGAGATGGCAAGAAATGTGGCAAAAACATAAATATAGTGGCAAGTATAGAAAACTTCTGGAAGATCCTCATGTTGATCAAGAATGAATGCAGGAATGGTTAAGGAGAGGTGAATTTACATCAAGAAATGAAAGGTTAATATTGGCAGCCCAAGACAGTGGGCTACTTACATGCTGGTTTACTAAGTCCACTGATCATGTGGGAGAAACAGACACATGTAGGTTTTGTGGAACCGAATTGGAAACAGCCACACACCTTATTGCTGGTTCTGACTCTCTAATGGTAGAGAGACTGTACACTGAAAGGCATAATAATGTGGTGAGATTGTTACACTGGAGATTGTGCAAACACTATGGTATCGAAGTGGCTGAAAAACACTGGAAACATGAGTCACAGAGAATCATAGAAAATGATGACGTTTATATCACATGGGATCGGCCAATACCAACAGTCCAAAATATAGATGCTAGAAAACTGGATATAGTGGTCCAAGAAAAGAAGACAAAAGTAGCATTGATCATTGAAATCGCCACACCTAGTGAATACAGTGTCTTGCATACAGAGGGACACAAAGTCATAAAATACCTCGATCTGCAGGCAGAAATGAGAGCTATGTGGAGGAAAGATACCCGGACAGTTCCAATAGTAGTAGGAGCAACTGGTCTTATAAAAAATAATTTACAATCATATTTAGATATGTTACTAATTCGTGTAACACTGTACGAATTGCAGAAGGAGTCATAACTGGGCACATTGCGGGTGCTGCGAAGAGCACTTTTGGCTAATATCAAAGAGTGAAACAATACTAATTTTATGAATTTAATTGTACTTTGACTTAGGAATGGGGTCCATTCTACGTCATGGTATTAGAAACCCAAAAGACTTGGAGAAATTAAAAATGGCAGTACGGGTGAGACACAGGCCTTTGACAGAGGAGTGTAGGGCATTTGGTAGTGACGCAGGCCATCTGTAGCAGGCCGTTGCATTGTGTCACTCCTACAGTACCAGGCTGCAAGCCACTATATTCCCCTGGGGTGACAGGGTAAGTGTGAAGGTTGTTAATGTCAATAGTTTCTGTCCTTATTGATCCAGTGGTATGGATGCTGGCAGGGTGCTGCTTACAGCTAGGGACACACCTGCATGGAACACCTCTTCAGCATGCTGCATTCTGTGGCTATTTCCATACAGAGGTGGGGGTCATATTGTACTCATTCCTAACAGCAGGGATAAGACCTCTGAGGTACCTGTGGCTGATGGTGGGGTGAGCTTGGTGCATGTGTGCTATGGAAGCTACTTGTAACTGACTCACAGATATATGTGGGACATTCCACTTATGCTGGCTTGTGCAGGGGCATCAGCAGTTTCTCAGTACTTCATACCTGTGACTTTTGTAGTCTGCCAGTGTTTGTCCAGACAACATCAGCATTCCAGACTACAAACCCAACTAATGTGCTGCTAACCTGTATGTACAATTCCAAAGGTGTATCAATTTGACAGCAACATTTTATACACTCTCTGTCTAGGATACTTCCACCTGTATACTGTTTGTATGTCTGGGCCCACATTCATGCCATAATGGTGACAGATATTACATCCGAACAATTACTATGGCTTACTGCTAGAATGTGTCTTGCTGGGATGCATTGTGTTTGGCACTGCAGTTATGAGAACTTGACCCTGTCATCGGCAGTACTGGCCAATGGCCACCAGGACACAACCCACCATGCCTACATGCTGACCACTCTCACACAATATACAACACACACCGACCTAACACACACAGCCCTGCATATTGTACATGTGCTACAATCTATCCTGTTACTTTGGCTGGCTCAGGTAATCTGTGCTCCACTGTTATTATACCTACACATACATGTTACTACATTTCTGCATAGGATTGTGGGGGGGGGGGGGCACAACTGACAAATATACACATTTGCTATGACTGTACTGGCATTTCAGGTACTCTATTTCATTCTGTATTCTATCATGCAGACTAGAGGCATATCAGTGTACTACAGTTCTTAGGTTTTATTGACCTACATTTCAGTTTCAAACTTCTTACCCTTCAGAACTAACATCCTACTGCCTGACCTGTTGTGGTCTGTCTGCGTAGGTATGGAGGGGGGCTGTTCTCCATAGCTATCAATCAGAGGCCTTAACACAGCCTTTCTTTGTGTTTGTCTACGCCTGTCCTGCTGGTCGTGACTGTTGTTGGGTATGTGAACCTCACTGACTTGCATGTGTGTGTCCTATGGACACACATTTGGCCCACCACATTTCCTGCAGTGGGTCTTGTCACCTTGTCTAGTACTGGCTACAATGGTGACACCAGTATTTGTTACAGATTTCATGCTGCCAATATAGGTGTCTACTATTGGTTGGCATCTCATTCAGCCACACAATTCCCTTGCATGCTCACATCCATACCTTAGATACAAGTAACAGAACATACTACTCCGTTCAGCAATTGATAGGGAGAGTGACTTACCTTGTGGTTGTGCCAGTATTGAGAATGGTGCTGAAGGGATGACTATGTCAGATGCACATAGTAGACTCCCTATACATGGTTAAGCACAGGCAGTGTCATGTTTGGCACCCCTTTTACTGTATGTGTGAGTCAGAGAGAGGTGTCATTCCCTGGGTTCCTACCGTGTCAGTGTATGTGCTATGCATAGCCTCTGCCAAGGCCTGGGCATATTGGGGATGTCTCCTTCTGCCTACTGGGGCAGGCCCAGGTTGTTCCTCCTCCTAGTCACTCTGTGCCTGTGCAGGCCTTGGCAATGGTGGGAGGCTATGTGGCCCTGCCCTGTGCTGTTCCTGCTGCAGCTGTTTCTGCAGGATCATATTGTGTAGCAAGGCACATATGATGACAGTTTGGGTACATGTAGCTGGTGAGTACTGCAAGGCTCCACTGGATATGTCCAGGCACTGGAACTGTGACTTGAGCATCCCAAATGTACGCTCTATTATGATTCTGGTCTGTGCGTGTGCCTCATTATGGAGTTCTTGTCTGGGTGTGTCTGCATTTCTGATGGGTGTCATCACCACGGCTCCAGTGCGTAACCAGCATCCCCCACTAGGTGGTCATTTGGGATATCCCTCTTGGCAAATCTCTGGTACAGCTGCGTCATATGCCAGATGTGGGAGTCGTAATAGCATCCAGAGCTGCCAGCACACACATTCATTATAATACCCTGGGCATCACACACGACCTGGCAGTTGATGGAGGGGAAGCCCTTGTGGTTTATGTAGACTCTATCCCGCTCGCAGGGTAGTACTTTGATGTGTATGTGCATGCAGTCTATAGCACCCACTACCTCTGGGTATTCTGCTATTTGGTGGAAGAGATGCATATTGCTGGTCAACGCCTCACGTGTGTTGAGGAAATATATGTGCTCACCGGTATGTGCTGACATGGCATCCAGGAACTGGTGGAGTACCCTGCATACTGATGCCTGTGAGATCCCCATGATATCCCCAGTTGGCCTTTGGAAGGTACCTGTGGCTAGTATTCTTAGGCCTGCACATACATTGGTATCCACTGGGATGGGTTCCCCTCTGTTGGCTCTGTGTGTGAGGCATGGTCGGCACAGCTCAACAATTTGCTGTAGGAGCTCCCTGTCCACCATATAGCACTCCACTATCTCCAGCTCATGTAGCTCCTGGTAGGTTACCCTCAGTCTGTACAGTCTTCTCCTTCTCCTCACTGTGGGTTGGTCATCAGCATCTAGCCCCTATCATTTTGTTAGGTAAAATTTCCCCATTTGTGTACACCGGTGATGTAGAGTTAGTGGGAAAAAAACAGAGGGAAAGGTGTTTGCATAGTTTATAGTAGTGTGCTGGCTGGGCTGCTGCCTGTGTAAGTGGCTGATTCTGATACATTTCACCTGTCAGCTATGCTAGCTCTCCTTGATTACCTTCCTACTGCTGTTTTCCATTCCCATTGCCTTCCTGTTTAAGCCCAGAGGTGCATTGTGCAAACACAGTGCTTAGATGTGCACCGAGCATCTATTTACTGGTTTACTTTCTTTTTGTTTAAACCCAAGTGCATGGTGCAGACACCCGTTTAGGCAATGTGAAGTGTGCTTGGCAGCTTCAGACACACCCCCTTTCTTAGCTCTGCTAAGCTAAGGGCAAACCCAAGCCACAGCGCTCCAATAATCTTACATTATGCCTGACACACACCCCTCTATGATGTCAGCTAGCTCTAAGGCTTACACCATGGTCTTCCTGCACCTACGGTTGGGTGCAGGCTAGCCATGAGGAGAAATCTGTGATTCAGTATCATTCCCCTCATTTGCATAGGATTGCATGCTAATGCCTAGTTACAAATCCTACACTGAGTCTTCCCCCTTAGCAACCACTATTCACTGGCTTTGTATTTTGCCTGCCATTGTCTATAATGGCAAAATTGTGATTTTGCAGAGAAAGCTTTTTTCAGGGTTTTGTTTTTATTTTCTGGCCGATCCCATTTGTGTACCACTGCCCTATGCTTAAACGGCCGAAATCAGCCAAAAAAAAGTTTTTTTTTTTTCTGCAACTCTTTTCGGCATGCTTTACAAATTATATACACCCTTTATTTGGAGCTGTCATGGCTCTGTTTTGTAGTTTGCAGAACTAACCAAGTACATTTCTGCAGGTTACACTAGTCCTGCATGGATGGCTGCCAGCTTCCTGGATCGCTAATTCGCCTCATTTGCATGGTTTTCAGCTGCAAATGGGGTAATTAACATACAGGAGCTGTGTCCATGCAGGAATGGTGCAGGAGCGCTCGTGTATGTCCCAGAAACTTGTTCCTGGATCTCTTGGCGGCCATATTGCCTCCAGCAGCTCCTGCACTATTCCTGCACGCCGCCCAGAGCTTGTTGAATACTGGGGACTGTGTGTTATGTTTTTCTTTTCTCCACTGGTGAGTGATCTTGAAGTTTGAATATGTAAGTAAGGGAATGTGGAAGCAGAGATGTTGTGTAGAATGTTTTCATCGAATGGCTTCTCAATTCAGTGTACCTTCAGTCAAATGTACTTCCAGTCATTTTTTCAACTATGTTGTGCTTCAGTCAAAGCTAGCTTTGATGAAATACACAATCATATTACTATGTATGTATATATATATATATATATATATATATATATATATATATATATATATATATATATATATACATATATATATATATATATATATATATATATATATATATATATATATATATGGGTCTACTTCATTTGCCCTAACTTCCAATTGACTGACACCCATTTGCCTGAGACCAAATGACTGACTCTTCATTTGACTGACAAGTATTAATGGCAAGAAAATGGAATATGCTGCCTTCCCCACTGTTGTGAGACCCTGGATTTAGAATATATAGTTGGGGGGGGGCACAGTCCCCCCCCCCCAGAATTGGGGGTGTGGGGGGGCAAAGTCCCCCACTTACTTTTGTTTTACTAAGCAATATTAAATCAAAAGCAAACAATATAATATGAAATTAAGTGGGGGGCTTTGCCCCCCCACCCCCCAATGTGGGGGGCTGTGCCCCCACACCCCCCCAACTACTCCAGGGTCGCACTACAGTGGGGGAGGGAACATATTCTATTTACTTGCCAATAATACTTGTCAGTCAAATAAAGTGTCAGTCAAATTAAATTTCAGTCAAATGGGGCCAGTCAAATGGGTGTCAGTCAACTGGAAGTTAGAGCAAATGAAGTAGACCTATACATATACATATATATATATATATATATATATATATATATATATATATATATATATATATATATATATACACACACATATATATCTACAAACACACACACACACACACACACACACACACACTGAAAGCACCAGAACTCCTGTGAAATTAAAGTATATATCTGAGCTTCTGAGGCAGAGTATAAATAAAATGCTTATGTACAGTTAAAGCTTGGTCACCAGAGGGAATCAGCAAAACAATTAGTGTACATGTGTGAGTGTTCACAAGTTGGGGTTAGAGTAAAGGTTATGTAAGATTTTGCACATTAGGTAAGGTTCTGCACATTAGGTACTAATTTTTGGACTACTACTTCCTTCTACACTGAGGGGGGAGCATCCTCCCCCTTAGCCTATCCTAACCCCATTGTAGGAATGTTTTCATGTCTTGAGGATTCTACACTGTCATTGTTTCCAGTCCTGTCACCTGTACACCTACCACTTTTTTATCCTAGTACTTGTGCACTCAGCTGTCCTTTTTGTTTTTTAACCTGCTTCTGTCTATGTTATATGCAATATGAAATACAGTCTGCATATCAATATCAGCTTGGTGAGATTTTGTAAAAACAGGGTCCACCTCATGAAGGTAGTCACCAAGATATGAGGATGAATTCAATTCCAGCAATACTACTCTCCTTTACTTGCTGATTTTATCATCTCTTCATTCAGACCTCAGTGCCACTGAGTCATCTCACTTGTTGGCTGAATGCAATGACTTCTTTACCAATAATACCTGGATGGAATCAGTGTCTAGGTCGTGTACTCCATGGTCTGTGTAATCTCCTCAGTCATCTTCTTCCTACATCCGTGCCAGGACAGTACATGTCTGGCTTGTGCTACTTCCTTTGTATGTGCAGGGGAAAGTCTACACACTTATCATTGCAGGGAATGCCCGTGTACAGTCTGCACTGAATGTATTTTCATCATGCAGGAAGTTGCATTGTAGGCCTATGTCTACCTGTGAGATGGACACACATTCTGTCTCTTAAGTCCTTTAAGGAATGATTAAGCTGTGGATCTAGATACACTGGAGCACATAGGAATGGTGCATGTCACTGGCAAAGTAGGCTGATAAATATATATTCTGCATTGAGTCTGTGCCACCTCCAGAGAAAGAGTCAGCAAGATCTGAGTAAAAATCAATGTAGCCCTTCAAAGAGTACAGAGAGCAAACATTCTTCACTACATGGTCTATGTATATACAGATGTCAGGATCCATCTCACATATAGCCATGTGTGTGCATTTTGTCCAACTCTGGGTACATTAACAACCCTGCCACATTTCATTATAACACCCAGAGAAATAACACAAATGACACATCTATAAGTTACAGGCATATGTGTGAGTAGTCCACCATACTGGTTGCAATGAACCATGGGTTTTGCTAATTCTCATCCCTTGTATGTGTAGCTGTGTGCTGTTGCATCATATGGGACCTTGTATCTCACATACATATTTATTTTCAATTGTAGGTCTTCATGCCCCAAAGGAGGGAAACATTGAAAAAGTAAATACTCTTTTGCAGAGAATAATATCCTGCTACACACCCTCCAGCAGCATAGTCAGCACAGGCTCCATCACAACAGATCTGAATGGGTATTCCATGTGCACATCTGGCAGGTCCTTATAGATGAAACCAGTGCTATCAGTGGTCAAAATGGGAACTCAGATCAAGTGTGAAGAAGGGCCACTAACATGATCACTGCAACATGCACTAGGGTAGCCCACCTAACACAGCAGCAGAGGGTCATATTAGGGGGGGCCCACTAACAGAACATCTGACAGAGAAAGTGGAGTTCCTGGCATATCTGCATGGGGGTTTAACCAGTACTGACATTCATCTGTGTTAATGCGATAGACATATCCTTTGGTGATGTCTCAGGTGGCTCTGTCTGGAACTTGGGTTACTATCTACATTAGTAATGCAATGTAAGGGGACAGAATGTATAAGCATGACATTTCTTTTATATGAACATCAGGACTAGGGTACCAAAGGCCATTTTTCCAAAGTATGCTAAACATTTTTTTAGTGTACCACTCTGTCAAAAATAAGTAGTTTCACTAGGCGTCAGGTGCTGGTGAAAAGTTATTCATTAGTTTGGGTAATTTATTGGTATTTTCACAAGGAAGGCATTATCAGAGTCCTCCACCATGAATTTAGGACTGTCTGATGTCAGTCAACTGTCTGGTATCTGATGATTAAGGCAACCAAATCCCAGTACAGTTGGGATTGTGGTGTCAGTGGGAGAGAGAGGCAGTGTGATGGCCATATCCTTACCTCATTCAATGGACACAGATCCTGTGCAACCTGCTCTTGAAAACCAGGATGACACTCATGGAGAGGAAGATGTCAACACATTTGCCAAATGAGTAGCTTTGATAATAGAAATACAAACCTCGATTGTCATAAGCTCCAGTGAAATGATGACCAAAGTAGTCAAAAGTGCCAGTGGCACAACACATTCTGGCTACTACCCCCCCAGGAGCTGAGTGACTCTTTGGCCCCTACTCAGCATTTCTATAAGCCCAAAAATGGGCACAGGTAGGCACAAATAATTACATTTATTTTAAGTATAACATTTCTTGATTTCAAGTTTCTTCCCCCAGAGATGCTTTCTTTGTGTAGACTTTCCAGGGGAACTGAGTAAGACGTTGCTTTACAGATCAGATAAGCTAATAGCTAATTAAGGTATGAGAAAAAGAATATTATTTGAGTCTCTAAAGACTTTTTGAACAGTTTCGGTTTTCAAACAAATTATTTTCCTAATAAAGAATTGCACTTTTACAATGCACTTCAAGTAGACTATTCCAAAAAGCTACAGAACCCAACAGTATACTCAATAATGGGTTGGATCAGTAAATTATAAAATAGAACAATCGGTTAGCAAATGGTTATTTGAACATGTCTTTTTGAAGAAGATCAGCTACAAAATATGTTTTTCTGACTTTGTTAGGTAAATAACAGTCAGCTGTCTCGAGATCTTTAACAATGGTATTATTTTTAATGATTTTACCATTTATTTTCTAATTATTATCCATTATTGCCAAGTCATCTGATGCTGGATTTATTGACATTAAAGGTGAGATCTAAAACTACTACATCAGGTAAATAATTTCAACTATTTTGGAGAACATCAGCATCTTTTATTGAAGTAACTGTATTACTCAGTTTGTGATAATCCAAACTGCAATAAACCATGGCAGAATGTAAAGTTCACATTGTAATTTACTCCTTCCTGGTGAAACCTTTGGCCAAGCCTTGTCAAGTGGGAATAAATTCCACAGTAACTTCTTCTTCTGGGTTTTCCCGGTTAGGGTTCGCCACAGTGGATCACCTGTCCGCTCATTATTGGCAGTGGAGTTTTACTGTGTCGAGTTGCCAGCCTGGCGCCCAACCTTCCACAGAAGGTACACACACTCACACACACACACACACACACACACACACACACACACACACACACACACACACACACACACACACACACACACACACACACGTACTCACTCCTAGGGTCAATTTTAGAGTATCCAATCTACCTACAGCATGCCTTTGGGATGTGGGAGGAAACCGGAGCAACCAGAGGAAACCCACGCGACCACAGAGAGGGCATGCAGACTCCACGCAGAAGGCACGCCAGCCGAGAATTGAACCAGAGAACCTCTTGCTGTGAGGCAGCAATGCTAACTGCTGCACCATCGTGGCCGCCCAATAAGTTCCACAGTAACAAAGATGAAAAAACACAAAGTGTGCTGTAGAGGTACTAACAATCCACTCACAAGAATGTAAAGGCAAAGTTCTTTATTTTCCAGAAGCAGCATAAACACTTAACAGAATCACTGTGTTTTCGTCCTAGCATTAGGACTTCATCATATAATGAATAGACCTTCCCCTATGCTTTTATAATCAAGGGGTAATGACATCATATCCTCAATTAAGCAATTAACTTATAAATCATTGAATTTAAATGTGCCATTACAGAAAACTATAATTTGATTATAATATTGTTAACCATTCACATCTCTCTGACTTGTATATGGGTAACTGTTGATATACCAAATGTCTCACATATAATTGTTAAAAGTTACCAGTTCCACTACTCAAATGATTTATAAATTCAACGCACTATTTAGAAATAGTAACCTCACAGCAAAGAAACCATAATGTATCTCAACTAAAGCAAAACAAAAGGTATTTAGTCTCAATCTTTCATTATGCATGTTTGTTCCTGTTATTTAGACTGTAATATTTATTTAACTGATTTTACTTATTCATGTTTAATACTTTCAAAACATTTGTTCAAAAGATAAAGTCACATGACATGAGTCCCCTTTATCAGGGTTTACCCTAGATCACATTTTGTTTAAGTGACTTTCTCAGATACACACAGGAGTCCAAAGGAGACCAGTGGAATCATAGCCAGGGTGGATTCATAGGGGGACCCTGCAGCATTGCCCAAGGATTGTGTTTCTTTGTGCCAATAAACAGCAGTGAGTGGACTACCTATGTATACAAGTAGTGTCATGCTGGACTGCTGAGAAAATTGTTCATGCCTGCTGCTTGTAGCTGAGCAGTGCAATAACTGTAGTCATAGAAAAATGTACAGTGATGATGTTGTACTGTAGAGCAGAACAATATGGATATCCCATATACCCAACCTGTACTGACACATATTCAACAGCTCTGCCATATCAGTGTCTGATGGTGAGACTAGCACAAATGTTTAGGGAGTAAAAGCTGTATGTCACCACAGCTGCTAGCATAGATGTTATGGCATATGGTAGGGTATAAAGGCATGAACCATGTGCTAATATAAACAGGAGTGCTGCCATGCTAAGTAACATGGCCAGGAGCAGAACAACCTTCAGTATGGCACTACACACACACACACACACACACACACACACACACACACACACACACACACACACACACACACACACACACACACACACACGCAC
>NC_056728.1:1293489717-1293549717 GCF_019279795.1 Protopterus annectens
ATGCAACCCATATGTGAGCCATAAATTTTATTTATATACGGGGTGGTTTACTGACTGCCTCTGTCCATCAGCGATATAGGAACCAGACCAGTGGTGAATTTCTGATTACTCATACATTGGTCCTAGTTGCACTTAAATAGGGATAGGGAGGAACTCTGCTTCATATGGATGGGGAGCCAGTTTCAGGGAATGTGAATTCTCTGAGAAACGTATTTGTCTCTCCAACATGTGTTATTTATGTCGAAAGCAACATTTATCTCTTTTAATCTAGTAGTTCCAATGCTGTTTGTTTTGCAGATGTGAAAAAGATTCATCAAAACTGGGTCCAGGGATGCCTTGTATACCAGGCAAAGATTACCTGTCAAAAGTTTATATGATACTGAGTAAATAGACAGAGCTTTGTGGAGATCAGCACAGGACATTATGTTTACTCCCTGAATTATTTTTGTAAGGAACCTTTGTAGATGTTTCAGTAGCTGCATGTGTCTGGTCAGGTACATACCGAAGGGGGCTTTATACTATATGATGGGATCTGATGAGGACTGAGTACAGTGGTATGGTAACCTCACTGGACCTAGATACCATGCTCTTATTTTTAAGTTAGGCAACACAGAATGATTTTCTTACTACCTTGGACACATGTTGATCAAAGGCTAACTTACTATCTACAGGAGTTCCCAGATTCCTGACCAGTGAATCAACTTTGAAAGTTGTTTTACTGATGACATAGTTACCTGAGGTGGTAGCCTTCCCAAAAGATGTTCTAATGCATTTCTTGGTATTGAGTTTAAAGCTATGGCTTTAACATCAATAATTTGTCTGTATTAGACCTTCCTGAAGGATATTCTCATCTTGGGGGATTCAATGACTGCTCTCATTTTGAAAATATCTGCAAACTTGGTTAGACAGAGGCCTTTAACATTGGTTTTGACATCTGATAAGTAGATGCCAAAGAGGAAGGGAACTAGCACAGAGCTTTGGGGAATCCGCTAATGACTGGCCTCTTTATGGAGGTGGCCTCATCAATTCTAGCCTCCAGGGTCCTATCACTGAACCAACTAGCTATCCAGCATGTTATAAAGGAGTATATACTTAGTTCCATAAGTTTGTTGACGATGCCGAAGTGGGGTATTGTATCAAATGCTTTAACCAGATCTACGTAGGCAGTATGCACCATTTTCCCCTCATCCATTGCCTTAGTGACCTGTTCAAAGTAGTCTACCAGATTCAGTAAGCATGACTTTCCTTTGACAAAGACAAACTGGGATGGATCCAGTGTCTGAGGGCCTTCTATGTCCTTGCTGATTATTTCCATGATAATTCTTTCCACGGCCTTGTGAATAGGACTAATCAGACTAATGGGTCTGTAGTTTGCTGGATATCTTAAATGCCCTCCCTTACAAAGAGGTGTGACCTTTGCAGTCCGCCAGCCTGTTTTAAGACTATAGTTAATAATGATTCCAGTGGTCCTAATAAGTTGTATTTTAGAGTATTCATGATGTAAACTGGGATGTTATCAGGGCCCATTGAGAGTGTGTTCTTGGCTGTAGTGAGTGCAGCCAATACATGCTCCTTAGTTATAGTTGGAGAGGTTATGTTTGTTGACATTTCTGAGGGGAAGGTCGGGGTTGAGAGGCGGGTAACATTGGAACTGAATTTGCCTAGTAACAGGTTTTCTATATCACCAGGCTCAGTGAATATGGCACCATTAGCCACCAGTTCTGCACATTGCTATGTTTTGCCTTTGAGGTTTCTTTCTCTCACCTAGGAGGCTGTCTTTTAAGCTCAACATTGACTTTGCCTGACCTAATTGTCCCTCTCAATTGCATATTTATTTTAATTAAAGAGTTTTCATCTTTTTGAGAAATACTCTTTCTGATTTTCGCCATCATTTTTTCCTTTTGATATGTGTCTTGTTTGATTTGGAATGCCACCAAAGCAGTTTGTTTCTAAGGTTAGTCCTGTCTTACTTCTGGTAGGTACAGCAGCCTTTATGCAGCCATAGAACTGCAGCTGTGACTAAGTGCATCTTTGCCAATCCCACCCATCATTATCCCCAGTTGCAGCTTTAGCAGGGTTAGGCTGTGGTACAGGTGTATGCCCCTCACTTTCTTGTCCTTCTGGACCTATAAAATGGAGACACAAATAAAGGGGTGCTATAAATGTATTGCTGTTAATTCTAAAACTGAGCTACAACACACCACAGTCTACATTAATTATACCTGCCATGTCTTGTCACAGTTGCTACTGTTCTAGCATGAGGATCTAGTTTTTGGCTTTGAACTAAATATGAGGACCAACAGACATGTTGTTATATGTCAGTTTTTTAATGCACCACTTATGCATGTACTCATTTTATTTTATTCAAAGGATAAATGTTGATGTATAGAATTCTGATTTGGCACACACTTCAACATCTATATTGTATGAGCTAATTAGCAGAATTTATAGTACCAAGCGCATTCACTATAGCACAATATTATGTTCTGTGCAGTACTAGGCACATGGAAGTCAAAAGAGAAAACAAAATATGGACATCTGTGGCTAGGTTATATCTCAGCAACAAATATTTCACTAAAGCAGGACTTTAAACAAATACATTGTTTTATTGTGCTACTGTTATATTTGCCATACTTTCTTATTTTAAATATATTTAATAAAAAAAAATTTCCTTGAACAGAGTTCTGTTGCATGCTATCAAAGTTTTTAGGTCATCTAAAACTAATTCTATCCCTTGCAATTTCCTGCTCTTATAGGACACTGTAAGATCCAGTAGTGGATAACAATGTCCATTCATGCTGCTCTGGATGAATCCCTTTTGCTCCACATGCATGCCCTTTGGAAGGGTTTCACTAGTTTGTATGTCAAGACCTTCACTAATATTTTAATAACTATATTTATTAGAAATATAGGCTGTAATGCTCCTGGGTGTGTGAGTTTGCTGTTGTATTTTAGTAATAGTACCCCAGCCTCTGTCAAGCTTTCTAGCAATTCCTGTCTTCCAGAAATCTCTTCATCATTTTGACTATTTCTCATTTCATGATCTTTTTGTTGCATTTTAACTTGACTGGAAATATTCTAGGGCCCTTCGTCTTTCATCCTTTCATGCTTCCATTTGCCTCACTTTTCTCCTTCTCTAATAGTTTGTCTAACTCCTTTCTGTCTTCATCTTCCATTTTTTCCCAGTTTATTTTGCATCTGTGGTTGCTCCCTTGCCTTGAGCTCTTCTGAAAAGAACCTCATTATTTCTAATTCCATCTACATCTGATTTTTGCCTACAACATTCCTGCCTTTTGGGTGAACTACCTGCATATTTGTTTGCTTTTCTTTTAACTTCCCTCCTTGCACGTTCCCTGCATTTTCAGCTTTCACCAATAAAACTGCTTTTTGTATTGATAATCTCCCTTTCTGTTGCTGTCATCTCTGTTGTTTTGTTTCACGGTGGATTTCTGCATTGCTGCATAGCAGAGATTTAGCTTTTCCCTTTTCATCTCTGTCCTCCTAGCCATAATTTACTGAATTCAACAGTACCAATGAATTATGATAACAGCCAAGGCAATTAAGTGCTTATGTCTTTGTTACACTGTCTGATATCATGATAGAATTACTATTTGTTGCAAATATAACTGCATGGAGCACAAATTATTAGGCAGTTATACTGGCAATAAATTCAATAGATAGCACAAAATATCTAAACCAAAATTATCACAACCCTACTGAAAACTTTAAATATCTACTTTAATGTGGATGGCTCCACACCCACAGTCCATAACTTAAATATACTAACTCCATGGTCATACAACTATAAAGCAAGGAAAAACAGAAAGAATTATGTTTTATTTGATGCTCTGCATCTAAACTATAATGTAATCTGATCAGCTATTCCACCAATTACACCACCAATTTCAACATAAAAGAAGAAAAATTCAACTAAAGCAATTCACAATAAACCAAATGACACCTGACATTACACATTCAAATCATGCATCCTAAATCACTCTTATGATTGGATAATTAAGGCTATTCCCTGACTGGCTGGGCATTTTACATGATCAGTAATAGTAATAGTGTGATTAAGGAGAAGCCTCACTCTTCTGTTCTTAGTGTGCTAATTAAGACTTTCATTTCATTATCCTGATTAGATAGTTATTCCATTTGGATAATTATCACACATTTGTACATGCCACCAACCCTTTTCCCACAGACAGATGCATACACACACACACACACACACACACACACACACACACACACACACACACACACACACACACACACACACAATCATGAATTTGTCAAATGGAGAAGGATTATTGGATCTTCAAAAAGCCCTACTACTTTTAAGAATATATGATGTAATAACTATGTCCTTTTCAAAATTGTCTCTTGTTACATACGGTGTGATATCATTTATTAAGCCTGCTTTTTCTCCCCACTGACGTTACGGTTCAGAATTATATTTTACCTGCATGTGTTCTACCTTAATAATAGTCTAAATCTGATTTTCTCTAAAAGCTTATGAAATAAAATGTATTTCTGTAGGACTTGCACTGCTGTTCTTCTTCACCACAAGACACACCTTCCTACTCCTTTAAGTACCATCCTTCACATAGTCCTGAATTTAAATTGGCATCTCCAACCCCTTCCCATCAGTCTTATAATACAAATACTACCCTTACTAATTATTCATTCCCTGCTTGTAGCTGCAGTCTACACCCTTTACTACAAACTAGAGTAAGAAGGTTGGGGGTATTTACTAATGATTCACTAGTAATTCCACACAAATCAGTATCTTACACGTGCAAGGTATTTTCCATTGTAGGTCCAAAAGTACAGAACTCACTTCCCTGATTACTACAGCAATTTGTAATACATGTTGATTTTAGGTATTATAAAACAGTATTTCACACTGAAGAAGAATGCATATGCAGTGGTTACGTTACTTAAACATGTAAATCCAGTATGTATGCTATAGTAAATATCTATGTGGCTTAAGGGAGTCATTTGGGTGTTCAAGTCTTTCAATGAATATGGTAATATTAGATAATAGCTTTTTTATTCAACTGAAAATTTAACCAAATATCATCAATTATATGGACTTCCCATGATTTCTTTCCTGTTTTTAATTTTATGTAGGTCATGCGTGAAAATGTTTCCTAATGGCAGAGTTTGCTTACCTGCAAAGTAGACATAAACAAAAAAAAATGTGCCTACAGTTATACTTGTTTACTAAATCTCAAATATTTGCTAGTTCCTACAAAGATATATATTTTATTTTAATAATACCCAACTTTTTATTACCTTCTGGCTCAGATAATGTCAAACTGTAACTTCTATAAACCTGCCAGTCTCACTTTGTTTACTCTTTTGTTGGATGCTTTTGGACCACCCTTGACCAGCCTTTTCTCTAACATCATCACTTAAATAACAGTAATCATTCTCTTCCTAGAGTAGTATGTTTCTTCCCAGAGCCCGCCAAGATATCTGCAACTTCCTAGCTCTAGTTGCTTTTGATCATTGTGTCTATGATGCATTTTGCTTCCTTCTGTATAGGTAATTCCCCCGAAAAGCCCTTAAATGTTACTGCAAAACCCTGAAGACATCAAAAGGAAAATAGACTACCTAGACTACTGAGTTATAATATATAACTCAGACATTAAGAACAGATATGAAGCTGGGTTTAAGCCTTTTGCACATCTCCCAAACTTCATTTTGCAATAACTAGGAGAGCACGAGAATGACAGACCTAATCAGAGGTCACAAAGTGGAACTGCACTCCTTGTTATGCATTCTTTTCAGTCTACTCAAGTCTCCATTTTGCCTCCCCTGTTGAATATAACCTAATTTGGACTACACCATATATATTGTAGTCACACTACAATGTACACTGCTTCTGTCTGTGATCCCTGCCCCTCTTTGTTGAATGTTTTTACCTTATAACAAATCTTAAAGCCTCAGTTATTTAAACATAAATGGATAATATCAATACACATGCTTCAGTGTAAAATAAATAATCAAGTAAAAAAAAAAAAAAAAACAGCAGACCCTTTTAAAGAACACCTCTACCATACTGCTGTTTATTGCATAACAATAACAGGACACAAACTTTACTACTCTTTTCACCAAAAACATATGAACCACTATTTATTGTGTAAAAATAACTGAACACAAATGTTACTGCAAGCACGTTCATTCTCAAACTCCAAATTAAAACTCATACATTAAAAAAATTCTTAATGTATCACCCAAATAGAAAAAAAACAGATAAATGTCAAACCAAATAAAATGCAATTACATTAATAGTAAATTCTCCTCTCTTTCAAATAACAAGCAGTATTAGGATTTCCATTTGTCCTAAGGAATAATGGACATTGAAATTCAACTACCAACTCAACCCTTGTTTTTATTCAGAAGATTTTATTCAATAGATGTGGTACAAACATTTTGTTGAATGCCCTGCTATTGTTTTTTTTAATTCAATTTATTTCTTTTTATAATACTTGGGACATAGATATTAACTTCCCTACTAATAACCAACCACAGCTACAATTACTTTCCACAAACAAATTGTAAACACCTTGATACTACCATAATCTTTTCTCTGGGAGTAAAATAACTACTCACAAGCTTCCCTAATAGATGCCACTGCCTTGGAACACTTCCATACGAGTCTGGTGATCACTGTAGAGCCCACCTCTTCATACTTGTTTAAAACAATCAGTTCTTTTATAAGTGGCCTTGTGGGACATTTTAAGTTTAACTCATTTCCCTTCCAAAGGTGAGGATCAAACTCTGTACCTTGTGTTTATGAGGTTAGGGAATTTGCAGACTTTGGATCCAACCCAGTTTGGCTTTGTCAAAGGCAGATCATGCCTTTTAAACTTGGTTGACTTTTTCGAAACAGTCACCAAAGCCATTGATGAGGGAAAGGCAGTCCATACAGCCTACCTCGATCTGGCTAAGGCCTTCGATACAATACCCCACTCGGGTATCATTGAAAAACTCATCAGCTTAAATGTCAACCCATACATCACAAGATGGGTTGCAAACTGGCTGAGTGACAGAACCCACAGGGTCAGAGTTGCTGGCGCCATGTCAGACTCAAAGCTTGTCACAAGTGGTGTCCCACAGGGCTCAGTCCTGGGCCCACTCTTGTTTGGCATCTACTTTTCCAAGTACAAGCAAACACAGGAGGGTTATGGCTGACAAAGTTTGCAGATGACTGCAAACTGGGCCATAGTAGAAAACACATCTGACACAGATATCCTTCAGAAGGGTCTCACAGAAATGGATAACTGGTGCCAGAGCCACGGCCTAAAGTTAAATGCCAAAAATGCATAGTCATACCCTTCGGGAAAAACAAGGTTACCCCTAGCTACCAAATAGGTGGCAATCCACTGAGCACAGAAGAAGTTATCAGGGACCTGGGGACCCAGGTTGATAGTAGTCTGTCATTCGACACCCATGTAGCTAAAGTAGTTAGGAAGACCTTCTACATTGCCCACCTTATCATGAAGGGATTCTCATCTAGATCAAGGGAGGTCATAGTCTCCCTTTACTCATCACTCATCAGACCAATGATTGAGTACAATGCCCCATTCGGAATGTATCTGACCCGACACTTGCAGCAGCTGGAGAGGCCACAAAGTTCCTCACCAAAAGGATAAAGGGTCTCAAAAATCTGTCCTATGCTGCCCGACTGAAAGAACTCCAGCTCTATTCAGTCGCCACCGCTGCTCAGAGGTGACCTTTGCCTAACATACAAGGCCATGTCAAACCCAGATTTGATGAATATGCTTCACCTCAAAAATCTAGATCCATCAGAGCCACAAGGGGGGGAGACTTAAACCTTGACACGGCTATTAATAGGACATGCTGGAGGGATAGATTCATCACCCAAAGACTCCCTATGCTGTGGAACAAAATCCCGGTACATGTGAGGCAGAGCACCTCGCTGGCCTTGTTCAAGAGAAATCTTGACCAATGGATGGGAGATTGCAGATATACCCCAGGGATTACCTCAGTGTCACTGCTCGACAGAGGCACAGCAAAATAATGGGTATAGTTCCCCATACTAAAGGGGTGGCGTAAGCCACAAAACGATGGGCTAGGCTTGTAAATGCCCTCGGGCAGATAGCCTGGTATGAACCTATGAACCTATGAACCTATGAACATCTTATTCTTTATGCCACCCCACAATTCTTATAGTTTTATCTACAGAACACTTTTTCATTATAACTAGGTTGTCTCATTGTGTGTAGCCGTATTTATGATTCTCATAATGTTATGATTCTCATGTCTAATAAAACATTCTAGCTTTTACAGGAAGCTGTGTTCATAGGTACTCATTTCTGAATAAGACGCACTGGCTACCCATGGCTCACACCTTCCCAAAACTCAAAGCTCAAGCATATGGATGAGCTCAGGGAACAGTGAAGGACTTCCAGATCTACTACTCTCTATTTGGAATTTAATGATCTTAGACGCAAATGCATAACTCTGTTAATTTAAAGACCTTAGACACAAATGCATAACTCTGTTAATCTGGCTAAGTCACACCATTACTAGTATCAGTAGCAAATATCTTTTAACCAACCCAGACTTTTTTGGAAACTCAATAAAAGTAATAAACCAAGAAAACACTGTTTAGCCTAAACAGCTCAACGTGGACATGAAACAAATAATATTAAATAAACAGTGAATTATTGGCAATCTATTGAATATTTGCAGTCCACTACATCATTTTTGAGGTTTCTGTTTAATTAACTATTTAGATGTCATGACTTGCAAGGCATGGCCACTAACACATTTTGTTCTAATATATTTAGGAAACAGACTTTTACAAATGCATGTTTACATTTTATTGGGAATCATTCTAGTTGGCAGTAAATTAATATTATTAAGAGACAGGTGATTATATTATCCCATAAAGTCAGTAAAGGCAATGTGATTACAACTGAATTTATATTGTTTAGTGCTTATGTTCATTAACTGAGATTATCCAAAATGGCAACTGATCTTGCTACCCATATAAAAGGTGCTGTCTGCAAGACTAATGGTTCTGAAATATCTGACATTAAATATTTTACCAGCACTATTCTATGCTTGTATAATAAAGTGTCAGATACAGTTTGTGACATAACTGTTGTTTTTATTTCATCTTTTCCCGGTTAGGGGTTGTCACAGAAGAACTCCAGTCTGCTAATGATTGGCAGTAGATTTTTACAGGGCCAAAGTGCCAGCTCGATGCCCAATCTTCAACAAAGACACATCCATTCACGCATGTCTTTCAAACACTACTCAACCATGGGGAGGACATGCAGACTCCACACAGAAGGCGCTCCAGCCGAGAATCGAACAAGAGAACCTCTTGCTGTGAGGCGACAATGCTACTGCTGCACCACCGCAGCTTTGACATAACTAAGAACCAGAAAATATTCTTAAGGTTAGTAATACTAAAAATATTGGTGATCTCTCCATCATCATTATAAAAGGGGTTTAAATATTAAAACGATGTTTGAAAGGGGTCAGACTATAAATAATTATGTTAAGAGTGATAAAGAAAAGATGTCTACATGTGGGACCTGTAAATAGTGTAGTTTCTTAAGTGAGTGGTCATATGTAAAAGTGGATTGTTACAATACAGGAACATCCTGCCCTTCTTCCCCTAATTTCTTCTGACAACTTATGTACCATGTCAGCTGAATAATCTCATTTAATAAACATACACACACAACAACAGATATGGTTTATGTAACTAGATATCTTCCATGTGATAGATTTTATAAAGGGAAGACAGAGAGGAATTTACAGACACCTGAATAATATGTGACACCAAAATGTTAATAATGCCTTCCATAAACATTCACTAATTTGTACCAACTTTAAAATATTTGTATTTTGTTTTCTTTTTCTGGACAAAGTCAATAGTTCACCAAGACACAGACATTGACAACTTAGATTGGAATATAGAGAGTTGAGATGGCAACTTTTGCTTAACTGTATTATACACCGAGGTATTAATTATCAGGTGTCCATAGCTAGTATTTTAAAGTTAGGGGCAACCAAATTGTCATAATTACTGCTTATATATTTTTCTACGAAACATATTTTGATAAATTAAGTTATACCTACATATTCATGTATTAATTTCTGGCATTTTTAATAACATTAGATTTTTAACTTCGATGCAACATGTTATTTTTAAATAGAAGGTTTAATTAACTGACAACAAGAATATGTAGTGGCATCTTACTGGAAGATAATTAACTCTGGTTACACATGTTTACATTCTACAGTAAGGCATTCAATGAAATAATAGTTAGGAGTTCCACTTTATTCAAAACATTATGGACTTTGTTTAGTACATAAGGCAGAAAGACCAAAAATAATGTTTTCTTCAGCAGAACATCCATAACACAAACAAATGACTTGCAAGCTAGAATAAGCATAGCTTGTTACTTGTTATTATAGCTGGTCTCTCATGCTTGACTAAAAGATACACTGTGCCTTTTCCCTTTACAGTCATTTCCAAAGCTCCAAATTCTGTGGTAATGTCCTTTGGAGTGTTTTTCCAAGTTCCACACTTCTCTGGTAATCTTCTCTGAGGTCCTTTCCCAGGCTCTTTCCTTATACTCTGGTAACATCCTTTGGAGTCCTTGCATAGGCCCCACATTTCTCTTGTACTGCAAGCTAACCCTTCTATGTGCTTATAACACCTGCTACTAGACAAGGTGTGTTTTCCGAAATGTTCCTCGCTTATGTACAGCAGCTCCTGAAAGGAATTTTTCTAAATTCCTCCAAGACCAATTCCTCCAAGACCCCAAGGCTAGAAATCTGTCTTGTTTATCCTCTATGCACATCTTATACACAGAGATCATATTATACTCACAGAAAGGCTGTTGTCCATAGGTCGCTACAGTTTACCTGACTGCCTCAGGAAAAAACCCTCTTATTTTCCATCATAGTCTGGTCTATCTGAGTTGGGAAACAGATAAGAAAGCTGTAAGTGTAGTTGCTTTAATGACCAGAAGACTTAGAAGCCTGTTTCCTGTGTTTTAGGTGCCTGTGAAATTTGGCTCATTGTGCAGCAGTGGTTAGAGGTGCCCTGGATAAACACAGGCATCTAGAAACTAAATGTTATCTATAAAACCACCTCTAAAACTGTACCAGTAACTTTGTGTGTATAGAGCAACTGCTTTGCATATTCAGTAGTACACAACAGGTAGTTTGCATGTTGAAGGGTACTGCCACTTGAATTTAGTATTACATATCGTAGTCCAGTCTTTAGCCCCCAAAGCACCCTTAGTCAGCCCACTATTAATGCCTTGTGCACCACAACATTGTAGCTCACCCAGTAAAGGACCTGACATCATGGATATGCACTCTCCCAGTTTCTCTGCAGCCAGTTTGGTGGATATGGGTATACTGAGACAATGTAACAATTGTCTAATGTTCACTGACGACCATTTACTCCTCAAACAAACAAATAAATACAGTATGGGAGAAATGCATAAACCCAATGTCATATTTTCCAGTTTCTGAAAACTTGATCTTCTTATAGGGACCTATATATATATATATATATATATATATATATATATTATAAAATAATAACTTCTACAGCTGGAAAGAACCACACTGACACTGAATGGTTATTAAGCACTTTCTTTCATGTTATTTGAACAGAACTTCTTCAGAATACACAAAAATAACAGTAGTTTCATCCCAACCTGCTAAAATGATTAAAAAAGGTCAGAAACAAATTTCAGGTAATAAATAACTTGCATAAATGATTTATTTCGTAAAAATGATACGAAGCATTCGCAAAGCACAACACACATTTTTAATCAAACAAAAAGCACCAAATGCATTATTGATTAAGTTAAATGTACGAAACCATGATATTTGACAAAATTATTTGAAATACTTATGAGAACATTCAGAATTACTTCTGATTTGCATAACGAGCATGTTAAAAGTAAAACAAGCATAATGAGTTCAAGAAAAGGGCAAAATGAGTATGAAAAAGCAAAGAAGCTGCATTTTTTTATTAATCGACCATGTTTTTTGATATGAGCTACTCTTTCTCATTGACTACAGCCATTCAAAGTATAACTAGAGTTGCTTGAAGTATTTTAGAGTGTACAAACTGTTTGCAGTGTGTGCTTTATTACAGTACAATTATTCCGAAGAGTTTGCTATTTGCAAGGTACAGTTATTTCGCAAAGTACAGTCAAAATGCAGTCATTTTCAGAAGTTTCTTGTGCTGTGTTCAGTTCATTCACAGAGTGCAGTCATTTTGAAATGTTTCTTACACTGTACAGAGTTATTTTGCAAAGTACAGTCCTTTTGAAAAGCTTCTTGTGCTGTGTAGAATTCATTTGCAAAGTGCAGTCATTTCGAAGTGTTTCTTATACTAAGGGTGGTTTCACGAAATACAGTGGTTTCAAAGTGTTCTTGTGTTATGGACATTTATTTCACAAAGTGCAGTTATTTCTGAGAGTCTATTGTGCTGTTGAGCATAATTACAAGTTTCTGGCATAAAATTCTGACATATATGTGTGTGTGTTCGTACATAATTCCAAGGTTCTTTATTATTGCGTGTTGGCATGGCAGAGGCATTTCATAGACCCAATCCACTTGTGTTTGATAAAAATATTGCAGAGAATTGGAGAGTATTTGAGCAGGAATACAATATTTTCATACAAGCAGCTTTTTCTGATAAAGATGCATGTACACGGGTACTTATTCTGCTTAGTTTAGTGGGATCAGAAGACATTGAAAGAGAGTGTTCATTTGAGCATGCACCAGCAGTATATGCAGAAGAAGGGGAAAAACATCATATTCTTGTACATGCTGAATCAAGGCAGGACCCTGAGTGCTTGAAATGTAAATTTAGAGAAATGTGTTTCCCCCAGACAAATGTTACACTGGAGAGGCACTTATTTTATACAACAGACCAAAAGCCAGGATAAACTTTTGCAGCTTATATTGCTGACTTACGAAACAAAGATAAGATGTGTAGATTTGGTGATTTGAAAGATGAGCTGATAAAGGACAGGCTTGTGTTTGGTGTTAATAATGCTGCAGGGAGAAACATTTTGCTTTGAGACAGTGATTTAACATTGAGCAAACCCACAGAGATTTGTCAAATACACAAGCTTACAGAAAGGCACACAGACATGTTTGCAAGTGGTAAGAGCATACTTTCAGCAGCCTCTAGAGTAGAGATGGTTAACCTTTTGGGTTCAGCGTGTCAAAAATTTAGAAATTGCCTAACTTGACTCACTTGCGTGACACCCCTCCAAACAAAAATAAAATAAATTAAATAAATTAATTAAATAAATAAAAATAAATAAAACTGCATGGCTCTCAGTACATCAGGGATAAGTCTCAACAGAATCAATGACAAATCTAGAAATAAGAGACTTGTACAGTTTTAAACTACTAGTGCTATTAACTTGAGACACTGACAAAAAAAAATGAACATGAATTAATATACATTTTCTGAAGTAAAATTAGTCTATAAATTTAATTATTGTCATTATTAAGTTTAAACTGGTGCCAGTTTTAGGAGGGATTAAGAAGGACAGTTGAGAGGAATGCAAAACTGCACACTTCTAGAAATACAGACTACTTGCCCTTTGCATAAGTGTAACCACAAAGAGAAAACAATGTCAGCACTCTCCTTTGCAGACTCTGTTGAGAAAGTATACCAAAATAGTCTTTGAGGTTAATAACTTCCTCACCTCTGCAGCAGTGTTGTTGAACTGGCTGCTGGCACAAAATAATTCAAATCACTTCACACAGGCAACAAATGCAAAAGCAGTTTCTTTGGTAACTCGAGTGTTGGTGACCGTTGCTGTGTCACCCAAAATGTTGTAGTGTGTCACCTTTGACGCGCATGTCATAGGTTCACCATCACTGCTCTAGAGCAAACATAGACAGCATGCAGCACGTGGCTAACAGAAACAGGCCTAAGCACATGGCAGCTGCAGCCCTGGCAGGATTTCCAGGGAGAGCCTGTACTTTTCCAGTAAGTTCTAAGACAAGCTCAGTAAAACGGACATGCTCAGTGCAGCACAAGGGTGAATCAGCAAAACCCAAGTCAAGTCTCATTGTTAAATGTCATAATTGTGGTGCCAATCACGAGTCCAAAAGAGATGCCACAAGTATAAAAAATGGAACCACTTCCAAAAGCTTTGTAAACCAAGAAAGCCTCATTCATTTATTAAAAAAGGTCACTCAGAAAAGCAAGTTGATCATATCAAAAGCTGCAACTCTACTTTCTATGTAGATGGCGTATCAGTGGTTGGTGAAAAGGTTAATGCAGTAGATTTGTTGGCAAAAAGCAAACTGTTTTGCACTGTCCTGATTAATGGTAAAGCTACAGAGCTCAAAGTGGACACTGGTACAATGTGCAATGTTATGTCAGCAGAAACATTTGCTAGAGTAAGAGCTGGTGAACAACTTAATTTGCCAGTTATGCAAAGTTTGTTGCCTATGGAGGTGAAGAGAGTCAAACCAAAGGCTCAGTAGTGTTTTCATGCTATTCAGCTGAGAACAGTTACATCTTGCAATTTAAGTAGTAAAAAGACCTGTGCAGTCATTATTAAGTGTCAGAGACAGCTTAAAGATGAAATTGATTTCTTTTACCAAAGAAGTCCATCATGTAAAGTCCTAGTTCCAGTTTCACCGATACTATTTTCACAGATTATGCTGATGTTTTCAAAAACAAGCTAGGTAAACTTACAGTTGTGTCCTCCATGAAATTAGACCTAGAGATCAGTACAGTGGTCAGACCAGTGAGAAGAGTTCCGGTAGCTATGCAGGACAGAGTCAAAGTCCAGTTAGATAAAATGGTACAGCAAGATATGATTTATCCAGTTACAGAACCAACTAAATGGGTGTCTTCCAATGGTAGTTGCTCATAAGAAAAGTTCAGATGAAATTAGAATATGTATTGACCCAAGAGACTTAAACAAAGCATTAAAGAGACCCCACCATCCTATGTGTATGGTCGAGGAAGTTGCTGCTCTCATGCCAAATGCCACCGTTTTTTCTGTCTTAGATGCAAAGAGTTCATTTTGGCAAGTATTGCTTGATTGCAATTCTTCACTACTGACTACATTCAGCATGCCATTTAGAAGATCTCAAAATGCCTTTTGGAATAAATTCTGCCAGTGAAGTATTTCAGTGTGCAATAGAGCATTTTTTTCAAATAATCCTTGTTCTATAATAGTAGATGATTTACCAGTTGGAGGCAATGGTGACACAGAGCATGACGGCAACCTCAGGAAATTTCTGAAAAGACCCTGTGAAGTTAATCTAAAGCTCAACCCTCTGAAATGTACATTCAAGCTACCAGAAGTTACTTATGTTTGTCATTTATTTACTAGTTTAGGCTTATGACCAGATCCTTCCAAACAAACAGCCATTCTTGAGATGCCAGCTCCAGACAATACCCAAGCCTTACAGTGTTTTCTTAGTATGGTTAATTACTTGGGCAAGTTTATACCAGACTTCAGGAAATTATCAGCACCCTTAAGAGAGCTGACACTCAAAAATGTTACCTGGTCATGGTTGGAACAACACAAGAGAGCATATAAAGACCTGAAACAGAACATTGCCAGGCCATCTATGTTAAGATACTATGATGTCCACAAACCAGTAATTCTTTCCTGTGATGCTTTAAGGTTTGGTCTTGGTGCAATTATTCTTCAAGAGGGCAGACCAGTAGCCTATGCATTTAGAACTCTAACCCAAACTGAGTTGCAGTATGCTCAAATTGAGAAGGAACTTTTGGCAATTTTGTTCGTATATTCCAAAATTCCATGGTTATATTTATGGCCAAGCTATCCAGACTGAGACTGATCATCAACCTCTAGTCACTATTTTAAAGAAGCCTATGTATTCAGCTCCAGCAAGTCTACAAAGAATGATTCTCAGTTTACAAAAGTACGACTCCAAAATGGTCTATACAAAAGGCAAACTTCTTTATCTGTCTGATACCTTATCCAGATCACCCAGAAATACCACAGAAAAGCTTGATGTGGAGAACTTTGACCTCAAAGTCATAGTGCATAATTTTTCTACCACAAGACTTGATGAGCTAAGAGATCATATAAAGACTATTCCAGTTTTGCAAAAGCTCAACCACTTCATCAATGTTGGATGACCATCAAAACAATCTTGTGTACCAACAGAAGTGCAACCTTATTTTCCTTACAGAGATGAGATGTTAATGGAAGATGGTATCATTTTCAAAGGTCCTAAAATTATCATTCCTACTTCCTTACAACATGAGTACATCCAGATGTTGCATCATAGCCAATCAGGTTCCAGAGCTACCAAAAGAAGAGCGAGATGACTAGTATTTTTGCCTTCTCTGTCAAAAGATATCGATAAAGTACTTGTATCTTGTTCCGTATGCAATAGTACTAAACCGCATCTGCAAAAAGAGCCACTTCAACTAAGCCAGATTCCTGAACTACCTTGGTCAACAGTAGCCACTGACATATTCGAATGAAATGGTCAGCATTACTTAGTGTTGGTAGACTCTAATTCAAATTGGCTCAATATTAATCTGCTACCCAACCTAACGTCCAGTACTGTCATTACTAAGTTGGAACATAATTTCTCAGTCCATGGTAGTCCACACAACATTATTTCTGATAACGGTGCCCAGTTTACCAGTCAGCTATTTCAGAAATTTGCAAAAGAGTGGGACTTTGTCCATATTATCAGTAGTCCTGAGTGCCCACAGTCAAACACCCCAGCTTAACGAGCAGTACAAAGTGCAAAGCAATTACTAGAGAAGTCAAAGCTTGATAATACCAATTCGCTTAATCTCAGAAATATACCCCGTGACAATTTACTTCGCTCACCTGGTCAAAGACTTCTGTCTAGGCAAACCAGAACAACCTTGTCTATCAGTTCCAGTTTGTTGGTGCCTAATGCTAAAAACACTAGAGCAATTAAAGCCCACTATTCAAAAAGCATTCATTTCAGAAGTGCAACTATGATAAAATGAGCAGATTTCTTCGTCCATTGAAAGAAGGAGAGATAGTGAGGATGCAAACAGCGAAAGGTTTTCATCAAACTGGTCAAGTGAAAGGTGTATGTGCCGAGCCGAGATCATATTCAGTAGAATCTGAGGGTATAGAATACAAAATAAATCTCAGGCATCTTCTTCTGGTGTTTGAATCCATACCACAGCATTGTGCCTGTGATACAGACTCTAGATCTCAGAGAAATCCAGACGATGTTTTTGTTGAAGAACATATCTCAGTACCTATTTCCATTCCTGATGATGTCACAGATGTCCCTGAAGTTCAACATTCATTAAAGACAGTCCCTGTTGCTAAACCCAGTCTTAATTTTTATGTCACATGATCAGGTCATATTTCTAGACCTAGTGTTAAATACACAGCAACCTGGACATGGTTGTTTCATTTGTGTAATTAGTTCTGTATAATTGCACATCAGATGATTATTTCTGTACAAGTGCATGTCAATGATTGTTGTTATTATTACTGTGCATGACCTATTTCTCAAAGAGGGAGGATGTAGAACAGAGCATGTGTTGCAACTTTAAGAAGCATCTCAAAGTGAGGGCATGTGTGTATAAATAGAGGGCACGTGCAGGTAGCAGTGCCATTTTGAGTGAACAGCCAGATGTTAACATGTATGAGTGTGATAGTCAGTCTGTTTATAAGTTTATTTAAGTTTAAGTTACTAAGCCTCAATTTTGATTTGTTTGTATATAATAAAGCTGCTTGAGCCAAACCCACAACTGTTCGTCTGTTTCATCCTGACTGGGCAAGGGACATGTGGGTGCACAGCCCCCCAACATGGGAGGCTGCAGGGGGGGCTTGCCCTTCTTCAAAAACATGAAAACGTAGATTTTTGTTGTTTTTTGAAGTTAGAGTTATCAGAAACTTGATCATATTGGCAATATGAATTTCAAGTTTCTGAAAATATGAAAACTTAAGCTTCTGACATAGACCCATATATATATATATATATATATATATATATATATATATATATATATATATATATATATATATATATATATATATATATATATATATATATGTATATATATATATATACATATATATATATGTATATATATATATATATATATATATATATATATATATATATATATATACACACACACACACACACACACACACACACACACACACACATATATGTGTGTGTGTGTGTGTGTGTGTGTGTATATATATATATATATATATATATATATATATATGGTTTCACTTCATATTGCCGAAATGCTGAAATACTGAATTTCAGAATTTCAACAGTATAAAGACAAAACCATCAGAACACTGACACCTCACAATAATGAAACCACAACATCGAACACACAGCATACAGCACACAAACCACAAACTTTAGCACCCACACCACAAAACAATTAAATACAACACAACACCACACAGACACACACCTACACTTCACAAATGCAGGGGGGCAAGCCCCCCTGCACCCCCACCCCCTACTTACATATACTAACTCCGAGATTGCACAAACAGTAAAAAAATAAATAAATCACACACAGCCAACACACACACTCATACATCCACCTCCCTACCCTAACCCACTTGTATAAGTTACAAAAACACTCACACACACTCATTCACCTTAAAATGCAGACACCAACCCAGTCGAACACTTCTGTAGGATAATGTAAATGCATAAGCGCAAATTCGACATACTCTACTTGCGATTATACACTTTCGTTATTTAGAGGTTTTGGCTTCATGTGCATGTTCATAGGTTCATAGGTTCATAGGTTCATACTAGGCTATCTGCCCGAGGGCATTTACAAGCCTAGCCCATCGTTTTGTGGCTTAGGCCACCCCTTTAGTATGGGGAACTATACCCATTATTTTTCTGTGCCTCTGTCGAGCAGTGACACTGAGGTAATCCCTGGGGTATATCTGCGATCTCCCATCCATTGGTCAAGATTTCTCTTGAACAAGGCCAGCGAGGTGCTCTGCCTCACATGTACCGGGATTTTGTTCCACAGCATAGGGAGTCTTTGGGTGATGAATCTATCCCTCCAGCACATCCTATTAATAGCCGTGTCAAGGTTTAAGTCTCGCGCCCTTGTGGCTCTGATGGATCTAGATTTTTTGAGGTGAAGCATATTCATCAAATCTGGGTTTGACATGGCCTTGTATGTTAGGCAAAGGTCACCTCTGAGCAAGCGTGGCGACTGAATAGAGCTGGAGTTCTTTCAGTCGGGCAGCACAGGACAGATTTTGAGACCCTTTATCCTTTTGGTGAGGAACTTTTGTGGCCTCTCCAGCTGCTGCAAGTGTCGGGTCAGATACATTCGAATGGGGCATTGTACTCAATCATTGGTCTGATGAGTGATGAGTAAAGGGAGACTATGACCTCCCTTGATCTAGATGAGAATCCCTTCATGATAAGGTGGGCAATGTAGAAGGTCTTCCTAACTACTTTAGCTACATGGGTGTCGAATGACAGACTACTATCAACCTGGGTCCCCAGGTCCCTGATAACTTCTTCTGTGCTCAGTGGATTGCCACCTATTTGGTAGCTAGGGGTAACCTTGTTTTTCCCGAAGGGTATGACTATGCATTTTTGGCATTTAACTTTAGGCCGTGGCTCTGGCACCAGTTATCCGTTTCTGTGAGACCCTTCTGAAGGATATCTGTGTCAGATGTGTTTTCTACTATGGCCCAGTTTGCAGTCATCTGCAAACTTTGTCAGCCATAACCCTCCTGTGTTTGCTTGTACTTGGAAAAGTAGATGCCAAACAAGAGTGGGCCCAGGACTGAGCCCTGTGGGACACCACTTGTGACAGGCTTTGAGTCTGACATGGCGCCAGCAGCTCTGACCCTGTGGGTTCTGTCACTCAGCCAGTTTGCAACCCATCTTGTGATGTATGGGTTGACATTTAAGCTGATGAGTTTTTCAATGATACCCGAATGGGGTATTGTATCGAAGGCCTTAGCCAGATCGAGGTAGGCTGTATGGACTGCCTTTCCCTCATCAATGGCTTTGGTGACTGTTTGAAAAAGTCAACCAAGTTTAAAAGGCATGATCTGCCTTTGACAAAGCCAAACTGGGTTGGATCCAAAGTCTGCAAATTCCCTATGTCTTTATTTATGAGGTCCATTATGATCCTCTCCATGGCTTTGCAGATAAGGCTTGTCAAGCTAATGGGCGGTAATTTCCAGGGTCGGTGGAGGCACCGCCTTTGTGAAGTGGTACCACAGTTGCAGTGCGCCACTCCTGGGTACGTATCCAGAGGTAAGACTTTGATTAAACAGCTGTCCTAGCTGTGGGTTTAATTCCTCATTGAGTTCATGGAGCACACAGCCGGGGACACCATCAGGTCCCATGGATGCTGTGTTTTTGCTTTGGAGAGAGCAGTTCTCACTTGGGCTGGAGATGTTTGGGGGCTGCAATCGTTTGGTATAGATATCTCTCCTTTTGGGGGAGGGAGAAGTTTGCACTGAACCTGTCAGCCAGTATGTTGGCAATGTCTGTAGGATCAGTAATCTTCACATCATTTTGAACTAGCTCTGAGCATATCTGGGAGTTTCCTCCCAGGTTTCTAACATAGCTAAAGAAGGCCTTATGATTGTCTTTTGAGTCTTTAGCTATTTTTCTCTCGAAATTTGCTTTGGATGATTTTATGAGAGCTCTTAGTTTTTACTTATAGTGATCAAGGGTGTCTTACCTTTTAAGGATTTTGCTCTATCTTGTAGTAGCTTCCTCCTTTTGTTGTAGAGTTTGTTTATGGCTGGGGTCCACCAGACTGGATGCTTGCCTTTGGTACAAAGAGTCTTTGTTTTGCTTGGGATTGCCTTATCCATGCAGTCCTGCAGGTGCTGGTAGAAGGCATTTGTAAGTGATTCAGCGGCTTGAGTACTGTTTTCCGCCGGCTCGGGGCCCTTAAAGGAGACCACACTAGTCTTTAGAAGTGTGAAGTCGGCTTTTGAGAAGTTCTTTACTGTGATCTTTTTATTTCAGGTGGGGTGGGATGAGGACCTCCAGCGAGATTAGTTTGTGGTCTGATCTCACCAGTGAGGGGTACACCTCCGGTGTTGAACATTGTGCTCCCATGTTCGTGATGATGAGATCAAGTATGTTATCTCCTCTTGTGGGGATGGTGACTAGTTGTTCCATGGCATTTGAGATTATGAATTCCAGGAACTTTTGGGCTAGGGTGTTTGGGCTTGAGTAGTGTTCCCAGTCTATATTAGGGTAATTGAAGTCACCTAGTATGATGGTGTTTGGTGATACATTTATCCCTCTAGTGTTTTCAGGAAGGCCATGTGAGGTTCCTGAGTTTGTGAGGGTGGCCTGTAACATGCTACAATTTGCAGAGCAGTCTTGCCTATGGTTAATTGCACCTGGATGGTCTCCGATGCATCGTGCGTTGCCACCAGTCTTGAGGTGTGGGTGTCCTTGATGAATATGGATACCCCCTCCTTTCTTGGTATTGTCCAGATTTTGGGGCGGAACGCATGATATGAGGTAAAACCTGATAGCGCGGGTGCTCTCAGGAGCCTTGAACCAGGTTTCTGTCACAGCACAGACATCGATGTTCTCCATACTGAGAAGGGCCTCGAGTGCGTGCATTTTGAGATTTAGACTTCTGGCATTGAGCAGCATTACCCTTAGTTTTTCCTTTTTGTGTTCTAGGGTGGTAGGTTTAGAATTTGAGCCTTGCCTAAAAAGGCACTATGGGGTGGCAAGAGCCTTTGCCAATATCCGGAATCCCAGGGGTGACAGGTGCAAGCCGTCCCTTGCGAAGCAGCGTGGCTTGTCCAGCATGTCATCCCAGGTAGACAGACACTGGATCCCCTTTGAATGACACCAGTGTTTAAGCCAATTGTTAAAGCTGATCATCTTATCACTGTATTGTGGCATCATTCTTGGTGAAGGTAGGATACTGCTCAAGGTCAGGGTCATACCTGTCTGGGCTACATAATCAGAGAGCTCCTCAATGTCTCTTTTCATGTAGTCCAAGGAGGTACGTCTCAGGTCGTTTACACCAGCGTGGACAATGACTGAATCATATTTGTACCTGCTGTTGAGAGACCTGAGTGCTTGCGTTATGTGGCGGATTCTAGCGCCCGACAGGCAGCTTACTGTGACCTTCTCCTTACTCAGTCTGGTGAGCGGGACGTCAGTGTGTCTGACTATGGAGTCACCAATGACTAGTGTGTCTGGCATTGTGTTTGGCCTTAAGGGCTGTGACTGTTTGACACTCTGACTGTGAGGTCTATGTGTTGCAGGTGTTGTGTTCTGAGGTGGTGGTTGTTTGGGTGTCTGCTTTGGTGGCCTCTGCTGTTTTGGTAGATTTTGATCAGAGCCTCCAAGTATGTCTTTGTGTGTTTATGTGTATGATTTGAGGTTGTAATGGTAATATGTGAGACTGGGTCTATAGTGTGTGTGGTAACCTTCTCCTCCTGACTGGTCTTGCCAGTCCTATGTTGAGAGAGCTCAGCCTCCAGTTTGGCCGTGTAGTTGCATCTCTCGCATGTATTTGTGTTTTGTGGGAGGAGGAGAGGGTTGTCTGTGTACATGAGGCAATTGTAACATTGCCTCAATATTCCCAGGTTCACCAGCTGAGCAGGAGAGGACACTAGCAACTGATCCCTCGACATGCTAGAAGGAATAGACAAAAAACTTTAAAAAGATTCTGGGGGACGTGGGTGACCGAGAAATGGGGGTTGCCTTTGTTGGGGTACTATCTATGACAAGAGTGCCGTATCAAGGTAATAAGTACTGTAGGAGCAAGTGCTACGTTTAACAGATAGAGAATAGTCTACTTGGAGTCAAGTAGAGATGATCTTTTTAATTATAGGATACGCTGATTAGATCAGTAGTATAGTTCGAGGAAGGTAGTTTTAAGGGAAAATTTGAAGAGTGGACTTTAGGTTGCCCGAATAGTTTAAACCTGCTTAACCGGCGCTGCCCTAGTGTGCAACGGTAGCAACTCCGCGCTAAATCGGGCTAAATCGGGCTAAAACGCGCTAAAGCGTGCTTTATAGCAGGGGGCTGGATAAGACAGGAATTTTTGTAATTCGATATTTAATCACACTGGCAGAATTGCATTTTAATCACTTTTACAATTAAACCACTCAGATTTTTTTTTCTTAAAGATTTAACATCACATGGATAATGGCATAAGACTGAACCTTCACTGTCATTCCACATGGTCGTTAATCTAGAATGACCACTAGGGGGCCTCAGTGACATATCATTCCCATTAAAATGATTGTTTCACTAACTTCACTACGACTTCAGTAACTGCACTGTAAATAAGCTTCCTCAGTGCTCTAGTAGTCCCATATCTATCTATCTATCTATCTATCTATCTATCTATCTATCTATCTATCTATCTATCTATCTAAAATAAAACATATTTAAAGAATGTTGAATATATTATGGATGCAGTATAAAATTTAACTGCTTTCACTTCCTTAGTATTTATCATCATAACATCTTTTCGTAGATCATTTATCTTTCTCATGCAGACTGCTTTCTTTAAAAACAGCTTTCATAGCTCTTTTCATAGTATACAATATAATTTATTTTCCTTTGTGTATATGAAAATATAAAAAAGGCATTCTGATGTCAATCTATGTAATGTTTTTTAAGCTAATCAGATAAAAGTTTAATATAAATCTTGTTTTACCAAATTTTGTCCAATGATTAAAGTTCATTTTCTTTTTTTGGTGCTTTATCAGACAGTTATGCTTTTAAATGATCATGTCTAGTGTGAAGGAACACTTAACTTTTCATCACACATCTGTTTTTTTTTATTCCAGTAAATTATGTCCTTGACATGCTACCAAATGTTCCAGCAGAGTGGTATGCCCATGTGTGCAGCAAAGATCTGTCATCAGTGCTGTTCTAATGAAAACACTGTATCTCCTTTCATGAAGTCAACATGAATTCTGATCTTTCGAACTGCAGAGGTTTCTTATTCAGATAATTTGGTGGGGCAAAGCCTATCCACTGTTAAATATGTTCTCACAATATGTGATAAATATAAACATTTATAACATTTTTGTTGAAAAACATTAGATTTATTGCATTCTGCAGTATTATATTGTTTAATAAGTGTTTAATTCAGGAAAGTGGTAGACAAATGGGAAATATTTTTGCCTTCACATACACAGACCTAGAGAAGGAGTTTTCAAAAATAAGTATTTGTGCTTCTCTCTATTTATTTGTTTGTTGTTCCATTACTGGCCACTCCATCTTTGACCTATACAACATACAATTCAAAACTATAACAAATACAGTAAAATACAAAACTATACAATACAGTCATATAAATAAAAAGAACGGTCCATAAAAATGAATAATTACAGCAGCATTAAAAACAAGAAGAATTAAATAACAAGGGGCCTGTCTTCAGAATGATAGACAAACTATCCAAACAGACTTCAGAAACTGTCATTGTATTTTGTTTCTTGTATTTTTGTAAGAGGTGACCTCTTTCTGCTCTATTAGGTAGTGACTGAACAAATTCTGTTTTAAAGTCTATGCCTGGAACACCACTGGAAGAGTTAACAGCATAGTGGGAACATAATAAAATATCATCAATAAAACTAAAATACAGATTATAGAATACGTTTTCCCTTACAGTCAAAAAACTTAGCCATTAACTTTCCTTGAAATTAGTCTTGGCATGTATATGCTGGCTGCAACATACTAATGGCAGAAGGACTATACACTAAAAGGCATAATAATATGGTGAGACTGTTGCACTGGAGACTATGTAAACATTATGGTACTGAAGCGGCTGAAAAACACTGGAAGCATGAGCCACAAAACATCATAGAAAATGATGAAGTCTACATCACATGGGATCACCCATTACCAACAGTTTAAAAGATAGATGGTAGAAAACCAGATATAGTGGTCCAAGAAAAAAAGACAAAAGTAGGATTGATCATTGAAATCTCCATACCCAGTGACTACAGTGTCCTGCATACAAAGAGACACAAAGTCAAAAAAATATCAGGATTTGCAAGCAGAAACAACAACAATATAGCAATAACCCACGCCTGGGTGTGGGTAATGCTAAATTTACCCACGGTTGGCGTGGTTTGGTCCCGAAGCCCGAGGACCAAAAAAGCCAACCGTGGGTAATAGCATTACCACACCAGAAGTGGGTTATTGCTATTATACCATGACATTATTTAAGAAAAGAAACTATTACTTTTCTTAAATAATGGCATAGTATAATGCCTGTTTACTGCCCTTCCGCAGATGTCTGGCATCCGGCAGTTCTGATGTACTGCGCCTGCGCAGTACATCAGAGCTGTGGGCAAAAGCAATGGAGAAAGCAAGATCTCCGTTGCTTTTTTTTAGTGTCTCGCTATGTTAAATGGGTTTAACATAGTGAGACAGCTTTAAAATAAGCAACGGAGATCTCCGTTGCTTATTTTAAAGCTGTCTCGCTATGTTAAACCCATTTAACATAGCGAGACAGTGTTTTAAAAAAACGAGTTATACTAATGGAAAAAAGTCCGGGCGACCGGACCCTTTTCCATTAGTATAACTCGATTTACAACGGGCACGCTGGCCAATCAGCGTGCACATTTTGGGGGGGTCATGGTATAATGTGGAATAAAGATACCCATATAGTTCCAATAGTAGTAGGAGCAACGGGTCTTACAAAAGAGTCTACAATCATATTTAGATATGTTACAATACATGTAACTCCAGATAAATTGCATAAGGAGTTATTACTGGGCACATTGCGGGTGCTGCGAAGAGCACTTTTGGCTGACATCAAAGAGTGAAATAATACTAATTTCATGAACTTTAATCATACTTTGACTTAGGAATGGGGTCCATTCCTGTCATGCTATTAGAAACCTAAAAGCCTTGGAGAAATAAAAAAAGGAGAAAACATCAGCAAGGGGTTTCGGCAGTCGAGCTTCTTGAAAACCAAGCAGTCAGAAGTTTGACAACTGAACCAATGAACATGCTATTGCAAAAGGTACAGCTATAAACAAAATGCTAAAAGCACCAAAATATTATTCATGCAGGTAAGTGTGTGAGTATTCTCCCTCACAATATCAAGAGATTTAAAACTGAAGCAGCAGACCTGACAGCACAAGTGATGGATGTGTTTTAAAGGCTAGGGACGCTTAATATGTAAGAGAATATAGAATTATGCATAAGGTAAAGAAAGGTGGGATGATAACACAGAAGTGGAAAACTGGGTACCTGACAGATGGATATTGAAAATAAGTGGGAGAAATGGTAGAGATATAAGAAGGATAAAAAGGAAGTGGATGCATTAAGCAGAAAATACATATTATTAGTAATTCTATTGACAATGTCTTGAACTCTGACAAGGTGAATTTATGTTAATTACTATTAAGAGACTACACAGAATTTTCACATTTCCCTGGACTGTATAGTGCTGCGTGTACTTGGCATCCCGTCCTAGTGTGCTTATCAGTTCTAACTAGCAAGAGGTATCCTCCAATCTGAACAAATCATCAGAACTTGCCCTATCAACATCCAGCAACTACGCTTTGCAAGCCTCTTTTAATTAACTAAAATGTTTCTAAATAGAAAGAGGCATCCTCCAATCTGAACAAATCATCAGAACTTGCCCTATCAACATACAGCAACTGTGCTCTGAAAGCCTCTTTTAATTATTTAAAAAGTGTATGTTTTGTTAGCCATTTTACAGTTTATATTATTTAAAATAGGAGTGTGCATACTAGTCGGGCGCCATACCTGCATTCCCCCACCCCTTCATCTCGTGTAGCTCAGTTCCCCAACCAATTTCTAACACATACTTTCAATATCTTTCTATATAATCTGGCTAGTAGATAGAACGATGCACAGTAGATAGCAAAACGTACTCTGCCTTAGTTGCTAAAGCCACAAGCATTACCCTCTCCTTCTCTACACTGACCTGAGACCAGGTGTGTAGGTGGCTGAATGTTTTTGTTGTTGTAGTGAGCTCTTTGGTCTCGTGGTTCTCACAAGCTGTAACTCTAACACAGGTTGATGGAAGTTACCTCCTTCCCCCACAACATGTGAATGGAGGTTTTACATTCCTACTACCTTACATGCACCATTTTTACATTTCCCTGGACTGTATAGTGCTGCGTGTACTTGATGTCCCATCCTAGTGTGTTCACCAGGTAATCTACCACACTTTGTATTATTGAAAACATGACTGAAATACTCTGTGTTTTTCTTTGAAACTGTTCTGCTGTATTAATAAGACATTAGTCTATTTTATCTGGACCAGCATAAGGTTGTAGCATGTATGCTCAGTTGGTTGAAAATTGTAGTACCAACCCAGTTCTGCCAGTGCAAAACCGCTTCTGCAATTGCCTAAGGTGCTTCTGTGGGTTCCTTCTCACTGATTAGAGCTGGCATGCTTTTTTTAGCTCAAATTATTAAGTTGTATGACTTGAAGCAATGTTGGATATCTGGGTCAGCATACATACATATATGTATGTATATATATATATATATATATATATATGCCCCCCACACCCCCCCAACTATATATTACAACTCCACGGTCGCACAACAGTGGGGAGGGGGGCAAATCCCAGGTTTTTGCCCTGATTACTTTTGTCAGTGAAATGAGGCTGTCAGTGAAATGGGTTTCAGTGAAATGGGATGTTGGTGAATAGAAGTAGACCCATATATATATATATATATATATATATATATATATAGGTTCATAGGTTCATAGGTTCATAGGTTCATACTAGGCTACCTGCCCTAGGGCATTTATAAGCCTAGCCAGAGTATGTTTGGCTTTCGCCACCCATTTTAAATTAATTTTGCTATGCCCTTTTTTGAGGTTAGTATACTGTGCCTCTGTCTAACAGTGACACAGAAGTGATACCCAGGGTAAACCTACGATCTCCCATCCACTCATCAAGATTCCTCTTGAAGAGAGTCAATGAGGGACTCTGCCTAACCTGGACTGGGATTTTATTCCAGAGTGAAGGGAGCCTCTGGGTTATGAATCTGTCCCTCCAGCATGTCCTATTTATTTCAGTGCTGAGGTTCAAGTCTCTCGAGCGTGTAGCTCGATGGGATTTGGATTTTTTGAGGTGCAGCATGTCCCTTAATTCCGGGTTGGACATGGCTTTATACGTCAGGCACAGGTCCCCTCTGAGCAGGCGGTATGCCACTGAGTAGAGCTGGAGTTTCTTTAACTGGGCAGCATATGGCATCTGTTTGAGCCCTTTGATCCTCTTGGTGAGGTACTTTTGGGGTCTTTCCCGTTGCTGCAGGTGTTTGGTAAGGTACATCCCAAAAGGGGCATTGTACTCAATTATGGGCCTGATGCGGGATGAGTAAAGAGGCACGATGACCTCCCCTAATCTAGATGTGAATCCCTTCATGATTAGGTGGGCTATATAAAATGTTTTTCTAACCACTTTGGCCACGTGGTTGTCAAATGAGAGATTGCTATCAACTTGGGTCCCCAGGTCCCTAATTACTTCTTCTGTACTTAATGGATTACCACCTATGTGGTAATTTGTGGGCACTTTGTTTTTGCCAAAGGGGATGACTATACACTTTTTGGTGTTTAGCTTGAGGCCATGGCTCTGGCACCAGTTGTCTGTTTCTATGAGGCCCTTTTGGAGGATGCTTCTGTCGGCTGGAGAGTCGATTATAGCGCCCAGTTTGCAGTCATCTGCGAACTTGGTCAGCCACAGTCCTTCTGTGTTGGCCTGTACCTCCGAGAAATATATACCGAACAAGAGAGGTCCCAGGACTGAGCCTTGTGGGACGTCACTTGTAACTAGTTTGGAGTCTGACATGGCTCCAGCAATTCTAACCATGTGGGTTCTGTCCTTTTGCCATTTTGCAACCCATCTAGTAACATAGGGGTTTATATTTAAGCTGGTGAGCTTATCTATAATGCCCGAGTGGGGTATTGTATCGAAGGCTTTTGCGAGGTCCAGGTAGGCTGTGTGGACCACCTTCCCTTCGTCAATGGCCTTGTTGACTGTTTCAAAGAAGTCGACCAGGTTTAAGAGGCAGGATCTGCCCTTAACAAAGCCGAACTGGGTAGGATCCAGTGTCTGTAGGTCCCCAATATCTTTATTTATGAGGTCCATGATGATCCTTTCCATAGCTTTGCAGACCAAGCTAGTCAGGCTTATGGGGCGATAGTTTCCAGGGTCCATTGAGGCACCACTTTTGTGGAGAGGGACCACTGTTGCTGTACACCACTCTTTGGGTACATATCCTGTAGTAAGGCTGAGATTGAACAGTAGTTTTATGTTTGGGTTTAGCTCTTCTTGGAGTTCATGTAGGATGCAGCCCGGGACACCGTCTGGTCCCATTGATGCTGTGTTTTTTGCTTTGGAGAGGGCGGCTCTTACCTGAGCATCTGAAATGTCAGGGGGGCAGCACTCTGCTGGGATAGATATTTGCCTTTTTGGTGGGGAGGGGGGGGAGAAGTTTGCGCTGAACCTGTCAGCTAGGATGTTGGCAATGTCTGTGGGTTCAGTGTATTTTTTGTCATTTTGGACTAATTCTGAGCATATCTGGGAATTCCCACTCAGGTTTCTAACATAACTAAAGAAAGCCTTGTGATTATCCTTAGTGTCCTGTGCAATTTTTCTCTCGAAGCTGGCCTTAGACAATTTTATGAGTGCCCTTAGATTTTGCTAATACTGATCAGAAATGCCTTCCCTTTTTGGGATTTTGCTCTATCATGTAGTAGCTTCCTCCTTCTATTGTATAGTTTGTTTATGGCTGGGCTCCACCAGACAGGATGTCTGCCTTTGGAGGATTGGGTCTTGGTTTTATTTGGAATTGCATGATCCATGCATTCCTGAAGGTGTTCATAGAATGCATTTATAAAGGATTCTGCGGTCTGGGCCGTATTTTCCACAGGCCTGGGGGCTTTGAAGGATTCCACCTTGGTTTTGAGGAGTGTGAAATTTGCTTTAGAGAACTTTTTCACTGTGGTTTTCTGGGCAGGGGGTGGGGTCGGGATGTGAATATTCAGTGAGATCAGTTTATGGTCTGATCTTACCAGTGAAGGATACACTTCTGGTCTGGAGCATAGAGTCCCTATGTTTGTGATGATCAGGTCCAGTATGTTTTCCCCTCTTGTGGGATATATATGATTTGACTACCTCAGTTTCTTACTGGTAGATATGTCATAATTATGTATACTGTCACTGAGCAGCACTACACTCGTGCTTGATTTATGCTATACTTTTTGTCTGCTGTGTGGCGTTTTGTCTGCTACTCTAACTAGAGTGCAAGTCTGACTATGTGTCAACCTTACCAAGTGCTAAGTGTGGTCACAATTATTTGTAGTATCATGGACTGCCAGCTTTACATTACAGTTATTACCTAACTGGACACAAGATAATATTGCTGCTGTTTAGTTAAGTCATACCAGCACTATAATCAGTACAAAAGAATTAATTTGATTTCTGGTGTAATGGCCTGCGTACAGTACTATAATTTATTTATTTATTGTTGTGATAATATTTTAGTAACTACAATCAACACAACACCTTCTAGCATGGCTTGGCAGCAACTCTTTCAATAAAATTCAGTCCGAAGTATAAAACCAGCATTTAATATATATAAAAACACAATGACAGTTAAGCGCTTCTGTCCAGTGTCCCTGGACTTCATCAGAGCAGTTCATGGAAACCAAATGACCAAAAATCTGGACATACATATCCTAAGTCAGAGATTGCCATTCCTTGGAATATTCCTTTTTCTTTGAGGTGTGGCAGTCCCAGAGTTAGTATATATACGTTTGGGGATGGTGAGGATTTCCCCCTGCAAAAAGCAAGTTTAAAGAACAAAATTGATGTTCAATATTCCTTCTTTTTCTGTATTTTTTGGCTTTCTTCATCATATTGGGACCCAGTATTGCAAATGAAAACGTGGAAATAAAGACCCTGTTTGACACAGTAAGAAAGATTTTTGAATAATAAAGGCTACCATTCAATAAACTGCAAGGTAGTGGTTGACATGTATGAGATGCATCTAGCTATCCAAATCTGTTAGCACAGCACACATGCAGTTTGGATAATGCACATAATGGTACACATTTCAGCTATATCACCACTTCCTGCATACTGCAATTTCAGAGGGCCATCCACTTGGTAAGAGCTGGCACTGTGGTTAATATTAATGTATATCACGAAAGTTATGTTGTATTCATATCTATCTTTATACTCTGTTGCATGTGATGCTGGATACCCACTAGAACCTTGACTAAAGACATTTATGTGGCATGCACAGAGTTTGACAAATCATCAATATAATATCGTATGTGCACAAACCTGCAGCAATTTAGATTGTGTGTTTGGTCTGCTCATTGCCTGTTTTAAATCCCATAACATATCTGGAGAAATTCTAAAAAGATCCTGACACAACCTGCAGGATATTCCTAGCATAATGCATTTTGCATAATATGACGGGCAGCACCAACATAAACTGGGTCTATATTAAATGAATGAATGCTTAAAAGGTTGAATACAGTATTATCGACACCTTTTAAGTGAAAGTTTATTTACATGAGCACTCACATAGTCGAAAATTATGTATTCGAAAAATATTGTTTGGCCAACACCATACCCTTAGTGCTAAATGTAATAGAGCCATACACAAACAAACACATCTTCAATACCTTAATCATGTGGGGGGCTTCACCCCCCCACACCCCTTTAACTAAATATACCAACTCCGAGATCAGTCTACGTACAGAAAAAGGGCAATTCCCTATAATGGCCAACCTGAATAGCGCATGTGCATCACAACTGGCTGTGTTTTATATAACATTGACAGGGAATAAAACACTATGATTTGTACATTTACTTCTTTTAAATGTCTGAGTTGTAGAACACTTTACAATTTTAGTATGTTATTCATTCATACTGTTTATAGAACACGGTACTTAAAGAATTATTTATATTTACAAAGCCTTGACGTCAGCCAGGAATTTCCTGAGAGTTGGCCAACTATAACTTTTCGAAACTCCGAATTTAGACATTATGAGATTTCACTAAACTGAATGTTTGCTTAAAAGGTGTTGATAATACCGCATTCAACCCTTTAAGTGTTCATTCATTTAATATAGATATGGTAAACCAGTAAACAAATATAGATAACAAAAATAAATAAATGAATAAATAAACAAATAATAATAAAATAGTAAGTGCATTGCCTACTTTGTGGTTGCAGAAATTACATTGTGATGATAATTCACAGGCTACCATTTTATTCCTCATTAAATGGAAACTATTTTCAGAACATATAATAGAGTATATCAGCTCCTGCTAGCACCTAGCACAGAGCACATGCATGATACCTAAGCGATAGCAATGTCATGATCTAATGTTATCATCTTCATTCATTCCTCAATGAATAGGTTTCGGATCCGATCCTCAAGTCTGATTTAGCCACTTTACTCTAGCTTCTTGGATTTGACTCTTGAGCTCTTCCATTTACCCACAATGCCCCTGATCACTGCATTACCCCAGATCTCATTTGCCATTCTAACGATTTGGTTGGAATTGCATTCTCTTGAGCGCAGGGAGTTAGTTTTTCTAAGTTAGTGACAAAAACTTTAAAGTTTAATTTTCATCAGCCTATATATAACTTGTCTATAGCCTGTTCTGTTTGCATACTTATTTAGTTCCCTTTTTTCGGTTTTTGGTATCTGTTTTACCATTGTTTGTATTACTTTCCTTCTTCATTACCTTCCTTAAAGGTAGTCTCATGACCATTGTTGGTAAAGCTATTTCTTTTAAAAAAAATCTCTCTCTTTTTTTTCTTCCTATCATGGAAATAGGCTTTTGGTATAGTTTATTGTTATGGCTGAAAAGCCTACTGGTTTTAAGAAGTGCACTTCCCGTGGGCATAAAATTCCCAACTCTGATGCCCACAGGCAATGTATTTATTGCTTAGGCTCTGCTTGCACTATTTGCGCTTCTTTCAGTGACACAGCCATCAGTGCCAGACACAACAAGTTTGTCCTCAAGGGCCATATTCCTGCTTCCACACAACCCCTCCCCTCACAAAAGGATAAATCTATGGAGACCAGGGAGCATAGAAAGTGCTCTCCTGTCCAGTCTCCCAAAACTGCTCTGATATTGGAGCCATCAGCTAAGATTCTGAAGCACTCAGATCTGAGAACTACAGACATGACTCCTTCAACCTCCAAGTCTCCTCATCTCCGGAGTCCTCATTTTTCTCTGGAGCCAGTGTCCCAAAGACTCAGGTCTCCCCTTCTTACAGAAGACACAAAAAAAAGTCATCTTGACCTCCTTCCATCTCCTCTTCAATGAGGACCTCTCGAAGTCTTTCCAAAGCAGAGGTTGTCAGGATGATGAGAAAATTTCTCAGAACACAGATCCAGATTGGTGTTTTCCTGGCTCTATCTCCCATCTGATCTGTGAGCCTTAAACCTTCCTCACATACCATCATTTCTTTTTCTCCAATTCAACATACTTCTTCAGAGCCCTCTAATCTGAGACCTTCAAGTCGAAATGTTGAATCCGAAGATGCCTTCATTTTTGAATCCAGCTACTTCCCTGACCCGTTCAGAGCTAACCCCATTGAGCAGGACAAGTCTTGGACCTGAAGCATTGGTGTCAGATCAGAGGAGATGACGTTGACTTTGAAGCTTTCAGAGCCATGACTTTCCCTCTGAGCCTTGGCACTGGAAAGCTCTGCTCTTACTCACCCCTCAGAGTGGATGACCGGAGGGAACCTTGACTTATCTGTTCAAAGAGTTTCAGGTTTGGTGAGGTTGGCATCAGCTTTGTCCAGTCCCACTGCCTTTGAGGTGGTGGAGAGGGCTTTTTCCTACCCAACAGCAGTTTTGACTCTAACTTCTTCAAATCCTATCCCTGTTCCCCCTTTGGATCCTGTCTTTCAGTCTGTTCATCCCACTCTATAGGGGCAGCCAGCCCATAAGAACTTTCAGACAGTTCCAATTTGAGAACTCCCTGCCACTTCCAATACTACTCCAGAGCATCCCAATGAAGAGGTCCCCCAGAGAAGATTGCGCAAAAGGAGGCACTTAGATGTCTCTGCAGGTATCTTTAACTGAAGACACCAATTTTTTGAAGGGGAAGGGCCCTTGATATCACCACCAGAAGATATATCCTTTGGAGACATTCTAGAAATCTTACACCAGAAAGGTAGATGGTCCTCCAAAACCCTTCCCAAGAGGAATCGGTGTTCTTAAAAGCCTTCAGGCCTGTCCCATCTATGTCTTGGGTTACCCCCCCTGGCAGATGAGCTTACAGACCTTGTCTCCCACTGGGAGAGAAAGGATTCAGATATCATAGAAGCTATTCTTCGGCATCCAGATAAAATGCTTGGTGCACCAAAATATAGACAGTTTTAGAGTAAAGGAATACCAGTGGATGCCATGGCTGTTATGGCAGCCACCAAAAAGGAGCTGGCTGACCAGAGCTTCTCTGTTCACCCCCCCTATTAAGAGTCTCGGGTATTGGACAGATATGAGAAGTGTGTCTATGCCTCAGTGACCTTTGTCTTATGGTCACTTAACTATTTGGTGTATTTTTTAGATTACAAAGGGAATTAATTAAGGAACTCTCTACATCTATCCCTGGGTCCATATCAGTGGAGGAAGTGAAGGCTTATTTCTCATGACTTGTCACCCTACAAATCTATATTGAATGCATCCATGAGGCTAATTTCTCATGCAGTGGAAGGTTCCTCACAGGTTGCAAGTTCAGGCATAGCCATCAGGAGACATGCCTGCATGTGATTGTATGATTTTGCACAGCCCTTTAAAGTGTCATTCATCAAAGCTCCTTTTGATGGATCATCTCTGTCTGGGCCCACCATTAAAAAGGCACTTTCCCACAGTAAGCAGAAAAGAAAAATCTTATCTGCCATGGGAATCCATTTTATTACCCAGCAGAAACCTTTTTCCAGAAATTAATTCAGTGTAAGAACATGCGGTTCCAGTAACCTCGAAGACCTTTTCAAGACTCACATGGAGATTTTTCTCCCAGTGGCAGAGGGGGAAATAACAACAAAAGACGTCGCCCATGTGGCAGAGGGGTTCCAAGATTCTTTCTTGGATAGAGCCTTTCAGTGCTCCTGAAGGGTTGCCTGACTGTTCTTCTCTGGAGGCAGTTGGAGGGTACTTATCAATGCACACAGACACCTGGACAGCCATCACAATGGTATGTGGGTGCAAAATATGATATCCAGAAGATATTTCATTACCTTTTTACAAGTTCCCTCAATGAAAAGAAAATGTCTCCCCAATGTTCCACTCAATCAGCAGAGTTAGCAGCTCTAGATTCAAAAGTTGCTAGACAAAAGGGTCATCCAAGAGGTCCCAACAAACCAAAGAGGATCTGGAATTTACTCAAGGTTCTTTTTAGTGCAAAAGAAGACAGGGGACCTAAGACCCATTTTGGATCTCAGTTATCTGAATCAATTTATAAAGAACTCCAAGTTCTGGATGGTCACAGTTCAGCCCATTCTGCCTCTTCTACAGAAAGATGACTGGATGTGCTCCACAGATCCTCAAGACATGTATTATAACATCAAAATGAACAGGCAATGTTGAAGATATCTACCCTTCTCGCTGGGAGCTAGTCATTACCAATTCAGAGCCCTGCCCTTTGGTCTCACTAAATGCATGGCAGTGCTAGCAGCTAATCTCAGACTGCATAGATTTAGAGTATTTCCCTACCTGGATGACTGGCTTCTCATCACATCAACCAGACATCTCCTAGTAAAAGCCAGTAACTATTTACTGCAATTATCTCAATTCCTGTTAATCACAGTCAATCTTTCAAAGTCCCATTATCAAACAGTTCAAGCCTTAGAGTTTATAGGGGTTTGCCTAGATACAGTCAATCATCTCACACTTTTACCACAAAGCAGAATTATTACTTTTGAGATTGCGTATCAGACAGATTCTTTTTCACTCCTCTCTCCCAGCAAAAATGGTTCTTCAAGATTTAGGCTTGATGGCTACAGCGATTATATTGATACCTACCATTCATCTTTACATTCAAATCCTAAATGGACTCTAGCAGTACAATGGTCCATTCTTTCACAACCTTTGCAAAATCCTATAAAACTATCTCTGGTCTGCAAAGACTCCCTACTATGGTGGACTCAATCTGACAAAGTTTGTCAGGGACGCCCCTTTATCCTTCCTCCCCTAAACACAACATTGACCACAGATGCCTACCCATTGGGGTGGGGGTGGGGGGATATCTTGGGATGGACTTTTCAAGGCAGGTAGTCCCCAGAAGAGAATAAATTGCAAATAAACATCTTGGAGATGAAAGTAGTCCTCTTAGCACTGTAGGCTTTTCAGAAATCTCTTCCTCCTGGGACAATTGCTATCCAAACAAGCAATATGTCAGTGGTGCAGTACATCAACAAACAAGGGGGAACCAAGTCTTACCCCCTTTGCTGAGAAGCACCAAGCATATACTGGGGGAATCCAATGTTCTAGCCTTCAAGCACAGCAGGACTTTCCTAATGCCTCACGAGTGGTCTCTCAATCATACAGTGGCAAAAATGATCTTCTACAAATGGGGTTAACCTTTATGTGACCTATTTTCCTCTCCCCTCAACAATAAGTTCAGCATGTTTTTTGCCCGAATACCACTTCAGAGGCAGTCACTGAGAGATGCTCTAGCCTAGGTTTGGCCCTCCGATCTCCTATATGCTTATCCTCCCCTACCTCTAATCCACAAATTTCTCCAGAAAGCACTCCAGTTGAAGACCAAGGTAATCCTTACTGCCCCATACTGGCATCAGGCAAGTTTGGCTCCCCTTCCCGTGGTCTCACACAATATGTCCCCCTTGGACACTGGATCCCATTCCATATCTACTATCACAGCCATCAGGAATGACTCATTTGGACATTACGGGTCTCAGATCGACCACATGGCTTCTACAATTCTAATGATGGTTAGACATTCCAGGCAACCTTTCCTGTGTTCCACATTTTATTTTCATCTCAGAAATCCTCTACAAGAATGATTTATAACAGTAAATGGAAGGCATTTTATTTTGTGTGCACAGCAGAGAGTTAAATCCTTTCACTGCTCCAGTCCCTGCTGTTTTCGATTTTCTTACTTTGATTTTTCAAAGTGGTACTAATTTCTCCACTATCAAAGTTCAGCTGGGAGCCATATCTAACTATCACACCAGAGATAGTTCTTCTCCTTTAGCTTCATCCAAGTTTTGTAAAGCATTCCTTAAAGGTCCCTTTTTACTTAAACCTCTGATAAAGGATCCCACTCCACCTTGGCATCTTACTGTTGTGTTACAGCGTTTAGTTTGATCCTCTTTTGAGCTCTCAGCTAAGCGAGATCTCAGATTCCTTTCTTGGAAAACAGTCTTTCTTGTGGCTATAACTGAATTCTATGCACTTTCTTTAAAACCACCTTATCTGATTTTCCATAAAGATAGGGTTACTTTACGTTCTAATCCTTCCTTTCTACCCAAAATTGCCTCTGAAACAAACATCAATCAAGTGATCAGTTTGACAGTTTTCTTTCCTAAATTTGACAACAAAGGAAAATACATGCTTCACCTTTTAGATGTACATAGGCAACTTTGTTTTTATCTTCATAGGATGAAAACATTTAGAAAAACTGACCAGTTGTTTGTTTCCTTTTCCAGTAACAAAATAGGAAAACCAGTATCCAGAAATACCCAGCCAAATGGATAACAGATTGTATTTCTTTTGTTTATTCTTTGAGAGGTTTAACCTTGACAAAACTTCCAAAAGCATGCTTTGCTAGGCCAGAGCTTCCATTGATTATATCTGTGCAGGTGCAACTTGGTCTAATGCTAATACATTTATACCTCATTACAAGTTGGATATCATCTCTAGAAACATAGATGCATTTGGTTCTGTGTTTCTCTGGAACATCCTTCCATGAGGACCACCCAAGGTTAATGTAGCTGGGGACTCTGTCCCATTCATTGAGGAAAGAATGAAAATGACAACATCAGATATAAAAGTTATGTACTCACCATAACTATACATCTTTGTTGTCCGTTTTCTTTCTTCCTCAACTACCCCCACCTTCCCCTATCCTTGGGTTTAGGAATGACCTGGTGAAGTTTTTTGTTAAGAACCACCGTTCCTGTTTAAGCCCCTGTTCTGTTACTATACTGTTTTATCCTTATTACTGTTATTTTGCTCTATATTTGGGTTGTTATATAGTATCAGCAATCTCAATCTGAGGTAATACAGTTGTCAGGGGCATTATGGGTAAAGGAAGGAGGTAAAGAGTCAGATCCAAGAATCCAGAGAAAAGTGGCTGAGTCAGATCCAAGACCCATTCATTGAGGAAGAATGAAAATGGACAACACAGATGCATAGTTATGGTGAGTTGTTGTTGTTTGTCTTTTTGATGCATAGTTATGGTGAGTACATAACTTTTATTTTTTTTCTCCTTTACCAATATTTCACAGAGTGCTTCCTAGGATTCTATGATAAGTCATTCAAAAAGAGTGATGCTTGTGTGACCTGCCTGAGGAATTGTCATCAGCTACAGACATCAGCAGGATTCAGGATGAGTGTATGGATCATTTTGTGACCTATGACACCAAATTTCAAAATGTGTGCTATGCACAGGAAGTGAAGGTCAAGCCAGAATGCCCCAAATGGTATAATAAGTAGATAGAACTGTTTAGTTTGTCTGAATCTTTTTACATTTTTCTCTTTTATCCTGTTTTGACTATTGTTGGTATTGATAAGTATTTGCCAAGGTCATCTGAGGACATATATGTCTGATACTGTGTGCACATGTTCTGTGTCAGATGGAGGCAGTGGCGCTGGTGACACTGAATATAATATATCTACTACATCCCATGTGTGTTTCTGCAGATCCTGTTCTAAGGTGGGGTTATGTATTATAATTGTATGGTGTCTGCACATTGCCTGGATGCCACCATGGATAACTCTGTCATATTGTGTTTAAGTATAGTAATTTATGTGCATGATACATGCACACTTAACTGCTTCATGTTACACACCTAAGGGACATATGTACTGTTCTGCATCTGTTGCTCTAGCATCCCAAGGTCACTCAGCAACAGCTGGATTAAGTGGTGGAGGCTGTAATGGAGGAAACAGTTGGCAGATATATGGCCCAGATGGAGTGTCTCCTGGAGAGAATTGCAGTTTCACTAATCTCGCTGACCTCTACCACTGGGTCACCAGGAATGGATTTTCTCCATGCCATTGACCACCCTGATCAATCACAATGTGATGGATGATGATCATGTCCCTTTGGGGCAGAAGTAGTGATGTCATGTCAACTGCTTCTATCCTGACCAATACCCCAACCATGTAGGTTCCTTTCTTCTTGTAGTATGCATGTGTGTGTGTGTGTGTGTGTGTGTGTGTGTGTGTGTGTGTGTGTGTGTGTGTGTGTGTGTGTGTGTATGTGTGTGTGTGTGTGCGTCCAGTCTCCTTCATCAGCATTTGTATACCTTCAGTTTGTCTCTGTCTAGCCCCCATTTCCCATCTTAGTATGTACACTATTACCTTATTTCTTCTGTTCAATGTATATCATCTCTCTGCCTTTGTACAACTTCTACTACCCCTTCCTACATTATTTCCCTTTTCCCCCTTCTTTTCTCTCTATGGAATGAAAAATGGAGACCTATTACTGAAAAAATGTTGCTCCTCTCCCCCACATTCGACACACTCTCATATGTTGTGCTTTTGTGTGCCTATTGTTCGCTGTTACCCTTATTCATATTCTCTTGTAAATCACTCTCCTTCCCTTTTATGCATCAAACATGTGTTTTTGTAAACATCCTAGCAGTATAACTTTAAATATGCTATGCCTACTTCTTGTGCACAGTTTAGTTAATACCAGCTGTGAGCGCATATATCTGTGAAAATGTATTATGGCATTACCACTTCAGATACATACCATTGCAACTTAAAGAAGTATTATTATCCCATAATATGGTGGAAGGTTAGCAAAATGGTTAAGGTGATTACCTTACAGACACAAAGTGAAGGGCTTGATCCTCACATGGGGTAACTGGCTAGACTTAAATGGCCCACAAGGGCAACTAGCCTAGTACTGATATATGAACTTATACGCTGAGTCTAATGTTAGTTGTCAGTGTATTCATGAGGAGTAAACAATTAGCATTGCTCTTAATATGTGATATTTTATACAGAATAAAAGTTACCATGTTTATAAAATGCTGGTTATTCTGATACTGCTGACACTACCGTTTGACATGACTTAAGCATATCACGACATTAGCACTGCTTTATATTAAGATATTCTGGTCCGAGTTCACATTTGTGCTCTCATTAGCTTACACTGTGTTGCACATGACCTCTCTCTGGATTTTGCCTTGTGCTTCTATATATGAATTTCCCTGCATGGCTGTGTGCACATGCATATTTTCTTTTGTGGATAGGCTCAGTTTCATAGCTGCTTTGCAAATCATTTATGTAACCTGCAAGTGCAATTATGGGCCCTGAAGGACTACATGTTGAATATTTTTATATATTGCCCTGCAATGCCACTTAGCTGCACAAAGCTTCCACTGAAGTGTAGTGCATTTCCATGAATTCTTAATGTAGCATCCCCCTGGCAATCCAGTAAATAAGCTGGAATAACTATGCAAAATATGTGCATTCTCTTGATTATTTTGTTTCATGACTCCTACTGATGAATTCACAGCTGTATCCCTGTTATTATTCTTGCCAGATGTATCTGAACCTTTCTTCATTTCTGGAATATTCTTGCATGTAAACATGAAACTCCATTTGCTCTACGCACATCCAGTATTTTACAGAGTGTTATTTCTGAGTATGTTATTAGCCTACTTCTGTCTTTGTCATTTTTATACAACACAAAATCTGTTATCAATGAGTTGTGTAGGTTCATAGGTTAGTACTAAGCTAACTGCCCTTGCGAGCCATTTTAAGCCTTGCCAGTTATCCCTTGTGGGGCTCAAACCCTGCACCTTGTGCTTGTAAGGAAACACCTTAATCATTAGATCACACTCCAAAGTTTCAGTCTTTTGGTGAGTGTTTAAGTACAGTCATATAACCATCTACTGAATCCTGAACTTATTGACTTCTGCAGAAAAAAAAAATCTAACAAATTTTCTTTGGCTTGCAGTATGCTTCCAGTCTTTCTTTCAGTACTGCAAACTTGCCTTTTTGCTCTTCCATGAATCTAAGAGTAGTATGCATTTAAGACCCCCCCCCCTCTCTGAGACAGAAGAAGCATTAATTTACACATAACACCTTTTTAGCCATCTCTGCAATCATATTCATGGTGAAACTTGCCTCAAAATTGTGGTTTTACAATTTCCAATTTTTAGGCAACTTGTCATGCAGTTTCAGAGATGATCATTATAGTAATGACATTTGAGCCAAAACGAAGAGGCGCAGAAACAGAATACATCTACGAACGCTCCTTAGGCAGAAAAACCTGCCAAAAATGAAGAAAGAAACTAAAAAGATGTCAATATTTTAACTCAATAAAAGACACTTTTAATAAACAAGATCACAGTAAGCACTTTTGACTGCAAGAAAAGACTGATGAAAATAACTAAAATCAGTTTATATAACCAATACAATTAAAAGTCTCATGACAACATAATTAAAAAAAAAATCAAGAAACTCACTTTTCTTAAAGCAGAGCCATAACTGGCTAATTTGGCACCCAGTGTTACTCTCTAATCTGGTACCCTTCAATGTTAGGTTGAGGAGCAAAGTGCCAGGTCCTAAAGCCCTCATTCTCTACTGCCCAGAGCAAATAAAATAAAATAAAAATAAATATAAGATTAAAATAATAAAAAACAGATCTCCTGATCCTGCCTGCCATACAACTTCTACCCAGGATGTCTACCCTTTTACCACAGGTCTATATTAATTTGTCGAATGTTCATTTCATGAACTTTTCTTCATCGATCCAAAACCACTGAACGTTCACTTCAGTGGACATTAACATCAGCAAAAGATTTACTTAGGAAAAGGAAGCAGTTGGCCAACAGCAGAAGTTTGTCCTTTTCCCCACTGTAGTGCAATCTTGGAGTTGGGGTGTGTGGGGGAGGCACAAACCCCACAGCACCCCACTTGGGTGGGTTTGACATACTGCAGTGTGTGTTAAGGTCATAGTGTTGACCAAAAGCTTCCTTTCCCCTGTTTAAATGTTTTTTCAATGTGAACATTTGCCAAAGTGAACGCTTTGTGGTTTCACATCAATGAAGAAAGGTTCATGGAAATGAAACTTCAACAAATTGATATAGACCCTTTACCCTTCCCTAACTATGCTTCTGCCTTCAAGACAAACTTGAAAGTTTTTGTTGTTACTGAGACCTGGAGTACTACAAACATTTAATCTCACTTGCCATTAATACTCTTTTCAATTTAACTTATTCTCTGCTTCAGCTCCATTAGTCATATTTTTTACTTGATCAATGAATGAAAATAATAAGTCTCTACTACCAAGTATTTAAATCTCTGTATAAAACTCATTACTCACATCATTCTTTCTACCACATCCATATGCTTATAATTCCTCATTTGCAATGCTCCTACAGTTTGCCAACATAGAAAGTAGCACATCAGTTGCAACAAGCCATGCACCTATTAAATGTATACTTACAATTGAATCTGGGCCTATTAAAAAAACGTTCTTATTACTCAGTATGACACTGCTAACTCCATCTGCTGTATACTTCATCAATTGCAATCTAATCATTTACAGCTACCAAATCTTTTTAAATAAATACTTTTAAAAACTAGTGTACTTTATGTGAAAAAATGTATTTCAAACTTCTACCTGTTTTTTAATAAAAATAGATATTTCTCCCACTTTAGCGAGCACATCTGGAAAACCTTCTAATATTCTCCAGTTATTTCTTATAGTTTTTATAACCCCGGAAGCATCTGCTGAATACTCTGATAACATTACTGCTTTTAAAATCTCCTCATCTGCTGTGCTCAATACTGCACTTATTCCATTTTTTTACTGTCTGATAAATATTATTTCTTCCAACACATACTTGTTCTAGCCTGTTCTACATCAATTTAACTAGTAAGTCCTATTTACAAACCTTCTAGAAAGTGCTTTCATTTCTTTTTCACAAAATTCATCAGTATCAGTCAGATGATTAACTCTTACCAACTGTTTGTTTGGGTCTATATTATGTTGCTGAAAGCTGTTTACAGGGAATACGGCAGCATCGACCCTTAAACACCAAAAACCCACTTACGTGAATGGTCAGGTCACAGATTTTTTTCCCAGGGAAAAAAATCAGTAGACAAGCCAAATACGACACACCACCTAAATCACTACAAAGTGGGGGACTCCCCCCACAACACCCCCCTAACTAAATATACTAACTCCGAGATTGCACTTCAGTGGGGTAAAGGGTAATTTCACGACAACAGCGAAGTGATTTTTTCTCTGGGAAAAAAAAAATCGCTGACCTGACTGTTTACGTTAGTGGGTTTTCATTGTTTAAGGGACGATGTTGCCGTAATCATTGTAAACAGCTTTTGGCAACATAAAATAGACCCACTTGTTTAACTATATTTTATTTTAATCTTTTTGGCTGCATACTATTAAAACTCAAGGATTATTCTGGAGTGTCTTTGTAAAAACTTTTGTCCTCAGTTCTTCATTTTCTTTATGTACTTATAAGTCCAGAAAAAACGATGTAATGTAATGCAAAAGCCCAAGAAATGTTTAAATAATTGTAGATAGCATTTAAATAATTTACAAATAGCGTTATATTATTCATATTATAATGCCATACATTAAAAGTATCACATAAAAAGTATTTCTAAAATATTGCACTGTTAATAAAATCTTATTTGTATACATATTCTTTCCTCAACAACTCATAAGAAAATTAGCATAAACAGAGGCCATGGCAGTCCCCATTGTCACACCAGTCTTTTTGCCTAAAAAAACTTTGCTCAAATTGCATTCACTTATACAATAAGATCACATCTAACATTTCAGCAATCTTATCTTAACTAGATAGTGATTACCCACATCTCTTAACTATTTTTTTAAGAAGCCAAAGTCCCCCCCCACATACACATACCTTGCTAATGACTGCTAACCTTAACCATGCATCTTAACTTAAAAAAAAATAAATAAAACTTTCCATAACACTGCTAAGATTCAGACAATTAAGTCAAAATGTGTGGTGGGATTTTGGTGATCAATTTGCAATCTATTTCTTTTTTATTTTTTATTTATTTTGTTTATTTTGTTATTTGTTCATTGTGTTGATTTTTGAAATGCTGGCACTGATCACTTGAGTTCCAATGTTTTTGCATTTTGATAAATTATTTATTTATCTTTGTTTACCTGGAAATTCTGACTGGGATAAGAGCTTTTTTTAGTAGAGGCTCATGGAAAAAGCTTCACATTTTATACCAGCTTTGATATTCATATATAAAATAAGTTACATGATATCATCTGGAATATAAAATACAGGTAAGAGTACATACATGAGAGAAAATATCTGTCCACACTGAATGTTGTCAGCAGATATAATTCACAATATATCTAAATGGGGCTTTTGCAGTGCAGTGGCATGCCCCACTATTAACAGTTGTCTGGCAGGCAGGCAATGAACAGACTACAAGAGCAGCAATGGAGATATTCCAGGTTTACTCCAGTTGTCTGCATGCTATTAACACTACATTTGAGTTCAAAATATTAAATAATAAAAGTTAATTAAGCTGCATTGTGGCTTTTTTGTCTATTCCATTCTTTGCTTCCAACTTTCAGTATCCTTCTATTATTGTCTTTGTTCATAAACTAAGATAACATTGTGCTTGTCCCCTGACTAAAACTTATGAGTTTGCACAACAAATGTAAGATCACATAAAGGGAGAGCTTTGGGCAAGGTCAGTAGATTTCATTTTGAAAATATTGTGCCAAATGCTATGAATTCAAGAATGTATCATCCTTAGTTAAACACACACCTTTAAATGTACTGGAATATTGATTCTAAATGTATCCTTCTGTAGTCAGTCATTCCTGGAAATGGAGAGAGTAACACAGGAACAAATGACAGTCTCAGAGCATTCGATAAATACGATTAGGGTCGACTGCAATAGAAAGACCAAACTGCCTTTTGGTGCCAATGTAATTTTAGCATTGTAGCACACACTGTACTCTTCTTCCATGTATGACTGACAGTAGGGTTTTCTTGGTACTCAAAAATCCTAATCAAAGGACTGTTTTTTGACTCTAGGTTACTATACAGGCACAGAAGCCATCTGCTACTTAATTTTAGCAATGGATACTGAGGAGCTGAATATAACTTGTAGCCATCAAAGTATATGGACAGGATAGAAGAAGGATTGTCTCCTTTTTATATTTTTACACACTGGATTGAAGAGCAATGGTGTCAGTAATTTTTCAAAAATCAGTGTGCAGAGTATATATCAAAATAAAGAGACTGAGCATAAAAAGCCTTGGAGTAACAGATGCTCATAATGTGAACAGGTAATAACTGAAGAGCCCGCTGGTATGGGGAAATTTTAAACCTTTGTTTGCTGTAGTAGGTATAAAGGGTGCTGAGGACAGACAGCAAACAGTATCATATTCTTCTTTCTTTCTCAGAAAATTTTTTTGGAAGACCATTAAGGCTGTTTTATTTCTTTATCTGAGGAAGAATTGTAGATGTGACACTGAGAATCCTAATGTCTTTACAATTGGTGAAGTAGTGTTTAGTGAGTCCTGCTTTGTAAGAGTAAGTAGTAGGGAAACTTTAGCAATAAACCACAGTGAGCAATGAATAATGATGGCTTCCCACTGCAGAAACTGGCCATGAAGGGAAAGAGTAAGAAAACAAATCTAGGCAGGCATGAGTGAGTATCACATAAAATACAGGCCAAACTAGTTTGTTACTATTTAAATGGGAATAATTTCAAATCTTTATGTTTATAATTTTCTGAAGTGAACACATTGTTGTATCAGCTTTCTGTGGATTAGTTTTCCACCACAAATTAACAGAAATAATGGAAGCAATAAACATGCTCAAATGATTTTGTGCAACATGTTGATTTTCATGTATCTTGCTTTCTTAATGGCAGTTTTCAACAACTTTCCACTATTTTATTTATTTTGCCGACTCTTTAAAGATTGTTTCATGACACCCCCTATACACATAGGTTCTTAGCTTCACAGGTATGTATTAGGCTATTGATCTGTGTGAATCTTTAGAAGCCTAGCCCTACATTTCCATGAAATGTTTAGCACTTGTAATTTAAGTACAAGTAATCAAAACCTGGGTAGAACATTTACATTATCCCTATCGATAAGGGACAAGAGTTCTAAGTCTCTTGGATGACTTTTCAGCTTCCTATAAAGTCACTCAGATTATATTTGAACAGAGTAAGGAAAGCACTTTGTTTTGTGTGGAAATGAACACAATTCCAAAGAACTGCAATTTTCTATGATTTATAATTGTCCCCCAACATATTCTGTTCATGTTGCAGAAGACATTCTATTCCACCGAGCTTGCTTATTTGTTGCAGAAGAGATTAATACCTATTCCATCGAGCTTGCTTATTTGAAATACATCAGAGAGGGTATAATATATACAACTGAGAGGCTCCATATTCCACAACTGTGTAATTCTTTGGTTACTTCAGTCAGCATATCGGGGACAGCCCACATCATGATTTAGTGATCTGTTTGTTTCTAGCTTTTAAATGGGCTTTTCACTTTTAACATTTTAAATTGTCTTTGCTTATATTTTGCTAATTTCACTCTTTTTTATTTTTGGTTCCCTCCTCTATTTTATGGCTCATATTCTTGACTGCAGTTCACGTCTTCACTCACTCTGGGATAGGTTAAACTCTTTCTTCTCTTATTTGCTGCAAATCTACAGGTATTATCATCTCCCTTGTGAATTCGTAGATTCTTTAAGAGGTTCTATCACATACAAATGCAAGGTAAGGGGACCACTGTAGCACCTATCCCTACCACATAGAAACCACTGACCTAGAGTCATTAGAAAATCCTTCTACCTAGCTCAGCTGGTTACCAAGGGTTATCATTTTTCCCCCTCCTGTTTTATTAGGCCTGTAACTGAGTAAAGTACTCCTTTTATCATATGACTTACCAAACACATGATCAAAGCTGAAAGACCACAACATTTATTAGGACATTTAAAGGCCTAAACTTGATGTTCTTACTGTGCAGATCATCTTAAAAATCATTAACACATATGATGTGTGGAATGTCACACCTCTTTCAGACTACACGCATCCTGCATTCCAGAACAGTTTATGAAAAATAAATGTAACCATAAAATAAACAAATGTAAATATTTTGTGAACAATAAAAGCTATTAAAACTGTACAAAAACTAATGTTATCAGTAAGAAGTATTCTTTACAGTGGATTTGTAGTCTTTTTCTTAAGTACTGTAATATATAATAATTCATATAAACCCCAAATGATATTCTCTCTAAACTTTCACAAACAGACTTACCCATCTTGAAAACTGTACAGTTTAGACATATATTGTTAGAACATGTTTGTTAACCAGACATGCGCCTTCATGAGACAACAAGAAATTCCTCTGTAAGTGCATGTGTACTGAGATATTTACAGAAATATGAATTGTATAATTAGCAAAACAAATAATGCTGGATATCTCTCAAGATGTGCAATTTAAAATGCAAATATCAAAGACAGTTTACTTTAACAACATCTAAGGTTTCACTTAATATCATGCCACAATTTGTAAGTCACTTGGTTTTTGAATTATTAAGTACATATGGAAATTCCGCTTATTTTCATAATTACTAACAAACAACTAGCAATATCTCCAGTATAATGTGATATAAGCCAGCAACAATAGTGAATTGTCTTGTCTCCCACATTGATTTTTCACACCATATACCTCGATAGCATGTAGGTCTCTCAGTTATGAATATATGAGCATAGATATTAAACTATGATTAATAAGTGCCAACAATTAATTTCTCCACAGCTGGACATCCAACCTAGACAAACAATCTTAGTGTAATTTTGTTTATAACTCCTTACACTTTCTAATTCTGCCTATTATTAGCCAAGCCCAAAAAAGTTTTGGATGCCATAGTAAGGGTGTCAACTGGAAGTATGCAAAAATGCATTATAGGCACTAGTGAGTTAAAGCTCTCTATCTCTAATTTTAATCTCATTCAAAGTCTTTCATGTGACCTCTGCCTCACTTACAAGGCCTCTAGTGAACGTACTGTATCTTATGTGACTTGCACATATTCATAAAACATGTAACTCCACAAACATTATATTAGAGATCTAAATTTCTACTGCCTAATAAACAGAACCTGTTGGTGTGATTGATACCTCATCCAAAAAATTCCCATCCTTGGAATATTCTCCCATCCATATTAATCACATCAGCTGACTAACCCTCTTCAAACACTACCTGGATGACTAGATGGGAAAATCACAAATATAAACCTAAACTGTCCCCTAAAATTCGTATGGAAAGGGGAAATGTGTAATTGAGGTTGTTTTAGCTAGGCTCCAAATGATCCAACCAGCACAACTGCTTACTAATATCTCTTGAGCCAATAAACCAATGTTTTCATAAAAAAATAGCAATAACAAAACAATAAAATTAAATAAAACAGCAGCCAGGATTGTGACACAAATTAAACACAGTTTGCAGTAATAAAATAATAAAAAAAAATCAAACTTAAGCACATCACCTGATCAAGAACAGTAAAGGACATCCCAAAAAGGGAAAAAACCCTTGAAAGTAGGCTTGTCACTTTTTACTGTGGTGAAAACTGGACCAAGGCCACACTCCTAGCATCTCCCATAACCCGACCAATCTCCTCCCCTCTCCCCATGCACTTTTTACCCATTTCATGACATCATTGTCATGTCAGATGAGGAGGAAGACCTTCTTTTTCCCATTTAAGATGCTTTTTTTCTGCTGACTATCTATGTTTTTCTGTAAAAAAGCATAGTAAATCCACAGATTTTACAAACTCTGATAGTCTGTTTCTTTTTTTAAACAGAATACTAGAGTATGTATAGTGTTTTCCTGACTACCGGACAACTGGTTTGAAAAAAAAAAACAGATAGGTGGCAATGCTAAATGAAACTGAAAATATAAAGCCAACAAATATGAAAATAAATGGCATGGAAAGGGGAAGGAAGTGAATAACATGAATCAAAAAGTCAGCCTCTCTGCACTAGGAGTCAGATTACACACATGTGCACGCACACACACTCACACATGCATGTGCATACACACTCACACATGCATGTGTACACACACACACACAAACATATGCATACATACATACACACATATGCAAATGCAGTAGGAAGATTCTGCCAGACACTGTTTGACCTAGGAAACAAATTTGAGGATACGAGTGCCTTATGGTCTCTCACACATGCATATACAAACACATACATGTATCCTGTGACACTTCCAGCCCAGCTATCTGGAATTTTGTAAATAATTCTATGTCATTTGTTAATATTGCTATGATTTATACAGAACTGTATGTTATATAGTGAGCTTCAAGAATGTAACCACAGCATACCCTGCTGGAACATAGAAGGTTAACTTTAAAAACTTCAAGAAAATAAGGTGAAATTAAATGCTTTACAATGTGCTATAAAAGTTAGTTTCAATGCAGTAAGAAGTCAGGATGCCTAGAGCTAGAAGTTTTTTTATTGTCTTGGAGAGATGTAATTACTAAGTTTAAAAATGTAAAGTGTTTTATTGCTATATGACTTCCTAGCAGCTGCACAGTTCTGAACAAACTTCTATGAGATATGTATTTTTGTCACAGAGGTGTTAAACTCTTGGTTTCTGTTTTAGCCTGGGAACTGAAGTCAGGTGACAAAAAGTGATGTTATCCAAGCTGACACAGCAGTAATGTTTGATATTGATTTAGGAGCTCTCTCAGAGAGAGAGACTGGCATTTTTTATTTTGTCTTTGCCTTGGAAACATCCATCATCACCCCTTCTGTCTGAGTGATTTCTGTAAGTAAGACTTAGGGCATAGTATCTCTCTTAGATATAGATAGGAATATAGTAAAGATTAGTTTAGATATTTTCTGTATTTATTTGAGACTGTCCTGCAATGTTGTTTTAAAATGTTTCCTGTAATTCTGAACTCTGAAGTAACTGTGTTGGATTTATTGAGCATTGTCTTGTTCTTTTATTATTTATTACTAAATATATTTAAACCTGTCTTTGTGGCTAATATTTGTGAGACATATTTAAGCTCTTAGCGTACTTGCATATATATTTCGTGACACTGTACACACCACTTCTAATAGCCTGGTCCCTGGTGAAAGACTACCATTTGGATAATAGTAACATTACACAGTTGGATTGTATACCCTTTGTAAGGGCTTTATAATAGCTGATAAAAAGCTGGTTGGTGGCAATGATAACTACCTTATAGTCTGAGCAGAAGGGGGCATAGCTAGTAAACCTGTGCCAGCCTTTCCCAGGAGTGCCTGTGTATTTGTATATAAATCAAATCTCAAAATGTGTGTGTGACAGCTACTTGGGCAGGGACACAAAGCACTGGTTGGACAGAGAGGGTGCTGGAGGTTTTGGCTTGACCCCTCAGCTGAGATATTAACTGTATAGCTGTGCCAGTGGGAAGTCTTATTGCGGATCTGGTGAAAGAGGCAGAAACCATCCCCAGACAGACTGTGATCTTGGTGTGCTCTTAATGGAAATTATACTTTATTATGTGTGTACTTCTCATCCTCCCATTGAGTACATCCCTCACTGTTGCCAGTGGTGAGGATTGAGGCACCTTGATTAGTGGGCTAGTGCAGGGGCATCACATATCCATCTAGCCATAAATATACATATACACTTTGCTAGAATCCTTGTTCTTATGAATTTGGCAGCTATCACTAAAGAAGTGCCGTAGTAATCCTTATTAATCCTTATGCTACTATGAATGTACAATGGCAGGAGCATTAACATGGTTATGAGTCATTACACAACTAGTCATTTTAGAGAGCCAGACTAAAGTACTGATCAAGCCATCTGTGATTGTGTATCATCTTCAATGAGCACATCAGAAAATACAAAGAGTTACAGATTCTGTATTTTGTAGTCACCATAACAATATCATTTAAATTATTTATATGTGTTGTGTCAAGTGTGTCTATAAGTGCAACATTTAATGACATGTCCTTACTTCAGTTCAGAAGGTGGTTCAGAAGGATCTGCATTTGGATCCAAAAGGAATCTGGACTGGTTGACTGTCTGTGGCGACGTTAAAGTTAACACAGGGTACCCCATCTGCCTTGTCCAAGTGTCCATCACTTCTTTTACTGGCAATTTGCTCACCTAATTTTTTTTAATACAGAAATACATTTATTTTTTACAAATGTCAATTCAGTTCAGAAAAAATATTTTACAACTTTATTTAACTGCTTATTGTTATATGAAAGATTTGACTAGAAGCAGTAGCTAATGCACACGTGACCTGTAACAATAAGACTTCAAAGCACTCATAAGCATTGTTTAATGTTGCCATCTCTGTCAACTTTATCTACTGCAATCCATGGAAGATGTGGTGAAAATATAATTTTTATTTACACATGAACAAGACATACTAGTACTATGTGAACTATTTACTTGGAAAGTGCCATCTTTACTGTGAGAAGATCTTGCAGTATATATCACTGATATAATAAGCATGCCCAGAGATCTGGTTTCCACAAAATAGACTCTTCACATTCAGTGACAACAGGAAGCTGAAATACTCAGATATGTAATTGCTCCCAAGAACGACTGGGGTCTGACAACACACTGTGCATGTGTCATGACTTGATAGATAATGGCTATGATAGCAATATCCTAAACTAATTAATATTGTTAACAGTGTTTTCATACTTAAACTACATTTCAACAATAGCACTCTGATGATGTACAGTATTACCCCTGAGAAGCAAATGGCTATTTAATCATTAGAGATATTCTTTATTCTTTATTGTGCCATCCAAAGTGCAGCAACTTGCACTTCTTAGTATTCAAAGAAACACTGTGGATGCTATTCAACAAAATAAAGAGTCCAAGAGAGGTGATAAAGCTTTAGTGTATGACTTGCAATATTCACTACAGCTCCTAATTTGGGGTCATTGGCAAACGTACTTCCACATATCTGATTCATAGATGGAAAGGTAGACATAAATGTGTTAAATAAAAATGAACCCAATCCACAGTTCTGGGGTACAGCTTTACAATCAAAGTTGGGAGAGAGAAAATGAGTTGCAAAATGTCTTTTGAAATTGTTGATAAGATAACTAACTCTGTATTTTGCTAGAACCATAGTTACTATTTCCTAGGGGGTTGGCAGTATCTATAATAGGTTGATGAGGGATCAAGTCAGACATTGTCAAAAAGACCTCACTGTGATCAGCATCTATTACAAATTAGTAAAACAGGAGCTTCCCTGGATAAATCCCCGCTGACTGATATCAATATTTAGTAGTAATATTAAAGGGAGTAATGATAATAGGATTCCCTTAAAACATTTGCCAGCAGAGGCAATACAGTTACGACTGCTGAATCCTACACAAATGCACTCTATAAGCACTTACATGAGCGCATGGATCGTGCTATCCCAAACAGAACAAAGACGCTTTCCTCAAAAAAAGGAAGCTAATCTGGTAGTCCCCTGCCATAAACAAACTCTACAACAGAATTTATTTTATTTATTTATTTATTTATGTTACATTTGTTAACCGGGAGACTCTGACTGGATACATGTCCACTTTCAGCGGAGGCCCGGGGAGAAAAGCTCCACATGTGCAAAAAAAGTGACAAATCAATAGCCATGGTTACAAATTTTAAAAATGTAAAAATTTAAAAAATAAGTGATTTTTATATATATATATATATATATATATATATATATATATATATATATATATATATGGTTACATTGAAATTTAGCATCTTTGTAGGTTTATAGTATGAAATATGTACAGAAAGCATTACACAGCATTGGAGTGTATAGAATGACATTTTACACACATCAATGTTAAGGATGACAATCAGGAGAAAAAGGTGGTTAGTTAAGAAGGGAAGTTGTTAGAAATTAGATGTAGAAGGGTTAAAGATATAGCCTTAGAACAGAAGGAAGAAACTGCTGCAAAAGAAAGTAAAATCCCATGAGTGGAGGAGCTCCCTGGTCAGAAGCTGAGATCCCTTATAAGATCCTTCAAAGCTAGCTACTAAAACAAAATCATCACTGATTCTAAGGACAACCACAAAGCATTCTATAGCTATGTCAAGAATCTCAATGGCAACACCCAGATCTGCTCTGAGTTACAGCACAAAGGCACAAAAATTACAGAACCAACTGATATTGCCAACAACCTGGCAGATAGGTTCAGTGCTAACTTTACCCCCCCCCCCTTACCCCCTAAAGGGCCCATATCTATACAGGAAGAATGCAGAGTCCCTGTAATCACAACTATGCAGGTAAAAGCTGCACTCTCTAAAGCCAAAAACACAGCATCCATGGGACCGGACAACATCCCAGGCTGCATTTTAAATGAACTTCAGAATGAACTGGCTCCCCACCTAAGCACCATGTTCAATCATAGCCACACATCAGGCTTTGTGCCCACTGAATGGTGTACAGCAACAGTTATCCCACTCCACAAAGGGGGAGCCACCACTGATCCCGGGAACTATCGCCCTATTAGCCTGATGAGCCTGGTCTGCAAGGCCATGGAACGTATCATCATGGAATTCATAAACAAAGACATTGCTAACTTCCAAACTCTGGACCCCACCCAGTTCAGGTTTGTGAAAGGCAGATCTTACCTTCTGAACCTGATTGACTTCTTTGAGGCAGTCACCAAAGGCATAGATGAGGGTAAGGTGGTTCATACAGCCTATCTTGATCTCGCCAAGGCTATCGACACCATCCCCCATTCTGGAATTATAGCTAAACTCACTAAACTAGGTATAAATCCCTATGTCACAAGATGGGTTGCCAACTGGCTCACTGACAGAACCCACACTGTAAAAGCTAGAAGTGGTTTTGACAAAGTAATCAGACAGCATTCTAACAGTATTATTTTTTTTTAAGAATATCAAATTTTAGTGAAAATTTTTAACAAATTGAAACAGATTAGTCTTAAAAAGTGCAAATGTGTAGGTAAACTTACCAAAATAGTGGATGTTCTAATGGATCACTGTTGCAGTAGCCTAAGCTATATGGGTTTACCTCCAGCATCAGCCAGCTTCTCAAAGCTTTGAGTGCCTTCCTTACCCCCCCCCCCCACCTCTCAGCACAGATCACGGAGTTGCATGTAAAAGACAGACAGAGTGCTAAAAGCCTCAGAGCAATTTGTTTGCCAAGAATGAGGCAAAAATCATGACTATATATAAATATATATATATATATGAAGAAAAACAACTCCACCATAAAAATAAAGGTCCAGGAACGGGAGTAACTCATGAGGCTTACAAAATAAACTGCTGCTCAGGAACATATCAGCAAAAATAACTGAGGTATAGACCATTGTGTTTTACTGAATTGGAGATTTTGCAGATACAAACCTGTCCAAAATAGAATAATAACAAAGACTATACAGAGAGAAAAATAAACCCAGCCTGACAACACAGTATAGAAACATCAGGACCAGGGGCTGGAGGGAGGGATGATTACTGCAATGGTGATCCATTAAAACATCTACTGTTATGGTAAGTTTGCTAACACAACTATGCTATGTTCATGAACATATCAGCATTGCAGTAGACTATGAGTACATTCCCATAATGTAGATAAGAGTAGAAAAAGGGGAAGGCCAATACCTAAAAGTCTGGGAGCCCCAGGAACATGGTCCTGGCAAAATCTGTTCCGGATCTTGGAAAGGAATCTAGTTTGCAATGCTATCTAAAGGTATGTATGGAGGGCCAAGTGCTACCTCTAGAATATTTCCAGAGTCCACCACTTTCCAGAAAGCTACAGAAGGCTAATGCTCTTGTTGAATGAGCTGTATTCCCACTTGGAACAAGCATTTTCTTGTGAGCATAAAAATCATAATAGCATGAGATACCCAACTATAAATAGTCAACTTTGACACCAGTTGTCCTCCCTCTTACCTTCATAGGAGATAAACAGATGGCCAGCTTTCTTAAAAGGTTGATTTTTATCTAGGTAGTATCTGAGCTGCCTGTGTACATCTAAAGAGTAAAGAATCATTTTCCTTCATTCTTTGTTTCAGGGAAGAAGACTGGGAGATGAATTATCTGGCTTAAAATGAATGCTGAGATGACTTTAGGCAAAAAGGTATAAAAAATGAGGTGGGTCTTGTTCATCATGCATGCTTTTAATTCACATACCCACCTTTCAGAATAACACTGTCTTCCATGTTAAGAACCTCAGTTCAGCCTCTTGAGCTGGTTAAAATGGAGACTGAATCAGTTTTGCAAGCAGAAAATTGAGATCCAAAGAAGAAGCCACCTTGTTTCCTAGGTGGGTAGATATGGACGACTCCTTTCAAAAACAGCATTACTTAGGCATTGTTAGAAAAAGGGGGGATCTAAAGGCAGACAATCAGAAATTAATAACAAATGTACCTTTACAGAAGAGTATGAGAAATCCCTGGACAGTAACTCACACAAATAATCAAGAATCAGAGGCATTCAGGCAAGCTTAGGATCCTGGTTCCTTAAGTGTCACAAACTAGGACATCTTCTCCACTTACTAATGTACAATTTCCTAGTAGCAGGTTTTCTGGCCTCTTCCAGTACCTGCTGCACATCCTAAGACAAACTGGTGCCTAAAAGGCTTTAAAATGGTATCATCCAAGCAGATGCTCAAAGAGTTTCCAGACTTGGATGTATCAAACTCCCCCTGTCTTGTGTGAGTAAATCCAGTCAGTGGAGATGCTTGAGGTAATTGCTATTGGTCAGATTAAAAAAAGAGAAGAGAGAATCACTGTTTCTTTGGCCAGGAGGGAGTCATCATCACAATTTTTGGGAAGTCCTTTTGGATTCTTTTGAAGAGCACTGGTAATCAGGTGAAAGGGTGGAAAAGTGTACAGGAACATTTCTATCCATGGGAATGAAAAAACATCTGTCTTTCAGACCTATTTGCAAGGAGTTCTGGAGTAAAATGTCTCTAGCTGTCTGTTCTGAATGGAAGTGAGCAGATCGATTTCAGGTGTTACCCAAGGTGGATCAAATCTTGGAAGACCCCAGGATTAAGTTTCTATATGTTGGTGTCTATCCAGATCAGGACATCATAGCCAGTCTGCAAAGGAGGTAATATCTGGTACCAACTTCTTTGTTTATGTACTATATCACTGTGGTATTGCCTATATACTCTAGCAGAGGCTCTGTGGTTCAGTGATCATTCAAGGCCTTCAGAGCATTGATAAAAGCCAACATCTTCCTGACATCTATGTGCTTTTTTCTGTCTAGAGGAAAGCTTGGACTTTTACCCCTTTTGATACTGTGTTCCATACCAGGTCTGAACCATCTGTGGTAGCTGACTCGAGGGGAAGTCAGAAGGGAGAATGCAAGACCTGGATTGCACACAATCTAGTCTACCCACCAATGAGTCTCCTTCTTTACAAATCCTAAAACTGGAATCAGAAAAGTCTAAGGGTGCAAATGCTGGGTCCAGACTGATCTGAAGTACCAGTGTATTATTCTGATGTGTAGCCTGGCAAAAGGAAACATTAAGTATCATCAATGCTATGCAACCCATGAATCCTGAGGAACTCCCTTGTTGATGCTTGATTTATGCTGGAGAAATTTAGAGAAAGCTGTTGGACATTTCTACTTTGTTTGGGGGAAATGGCTCTCCCCAAGGTCGAGTCCAACAAGCATCTCTGTAAAACTATTCTCCATGTCAGGATGAGAAAAGGCTTCTACAAATTGCTTTGAAAAAAACAGATTAAGTAGAAACTTCTGCACAGTTGTTAGAGACTCTTTACAGCTGGAAAAAGAGTCTGCAAAGATAAGACAATTATCCAGACATGGAAGCAGTATATTTGCCTTGGAGTCTGCAGTAAGCAATGACGGGAGCTAGGCATTTTGTGAATACCATTGGTGTGGTACATAGTCCAAAGGGTAAAACAGAGAACTGATAATGTAAGCCAAACACAAAAAATTAAGAAATTATTGTATTTCCTGGCAATAGGAATATGCCCTTCTTGGGATATCTTCAAAACCAATGGGACTGAGATTATCTGAAGCCAAAATGGAAGTCAAAATCTGAGAGCCATGGTCTGGAAAGGTTGCCAGGGTCTGGTGATGTAGACTGAACCCGCATATAGTCATAAGAACTGGGAAGACTGTCCTTGATTTTTGAGGGGTCTCCCTTATTTTTTAGAGTTTCCTTTCTATTACCTTTCCCCCCTTGGTTAATGACCCCTTGTGGTTAAAACTGTTTGTTGGGGAGGAGGACTGAGGGGGAGGAGGTAAAATCATTGTAGTGCATGGAGCACAGTGATTACCCTCTAATATCCAGAAAATGATACATCAGTCACTAAGTGCTACTGTAGTGCAAGACCCGATCTTATCAAATATTAAGCACCCCCTGCTTAACTTGTTAAGGTCGGGTCTCATGCTAGGAGATAAAATCTTCCAGTACTGACCAGAAAATGACAGCAGCAGAATAAAAACAGATTTGTTTCTGTCTACTGTCTCTGCTGGTAAGGTGTCCCTGACTTATAAACTTAGAAAGTTGATAGAATAACAGGATGTTTTTGTCAGCCTGCATTTTCAGAAGAATGTAAAGTCTGAAACTCAAATGTATGTCATTATTTAGTGACTTCAATCTTCACTGATTTGTCATAAAAAACACAGATTTTATGAAGAATTGCCCAAATAGATAAGGCAAAAATCTGGACATTCTTTGAAAATCTGGACAGCTGAGAGGCATGGCAATGTGAGTGCAAACATGACAGATTTTTTTTGCACCATCTTTCCTTTAGCACTCATTAAGTGCTTTAAGACTTTGAGAGGTGGCAAAACACTTAGCACCTTTTTTCCCCTGTAACCAGTAGTACATGGAGGAGATAAATCTCCATGCAGTAAGATTTATGATCAAGTCTCTGATCATAACTCTTTATTATTTTTCTTAACATGGATTCCAAGATTCACCTTTCTAGTTTCACTGTCGAGGTGAATTTCTTCACATCCATGTCTTGAACACATAAACATCAGAGTATGACAGGAGACCAGCTAATAATATTCGATATGACATTTGGAAAAGTATGGCTGAAAAGGTTGTGTCACTCCTTGTTATCAGCTTCTCTTTTTCTCTTGCTTGTTAATCACCTTAGCTGTAGAATGGCCAAATAAGAAGTATTTATCAAAGAGAGAAACAAAAATGTCACGTTTGACTTCATCAAGGAGGTCTTGAGAATAAACCCATGCAAGTTTCCTCAAAAGTGACCCAGAAGTAGCTATTCTAGTAGCAGAATCAGTGGCATCATAATCACACTTTAAAATAGGTTTAGTCCATTGAGAAACAACTGACCCAGAGGCATTTAAAGATCTTTTTACCAGCAAATATTTTAACATATGGGCTAGGCAATTAAAATCCAGAAAGTTAAAGTAATCAAAGAATATGTATTTTTTCCTCAATGTGTCTATTGCTTTCCCCTCTTTACCAGGAGGAATAGGATTTGAAGCAGTAATCTGTTTGGCAGCATCAGATTTAGAGTGGTAAATGACTGCTGGGTCTAACTTTGGATTAGAAAACAAGTACTTGTATGCCTAGGTCACCTTATATAAGTTATCATATCTCTTGGAAGCCAAAGATTACCCATCAGCTATACCGGCTGTAGTAAGAAAACATTTTTAAGACAGGTAGTACAGGAGGAATAGGTATAACTTTAGACATCTGTAATTGTATTAAAACATAATACATTTTCTATGTAATAGGAGCTTCACTCTGTTCCCCCTGAAAACTTCCCTCATATTAGATAAAATCTCAGTGAAAGAGACTTGTTCAGAAGGGAAGACAGAAACTATACTTTTTTCAGAATCAGAAAGTTATGACTGAGTAGAATCCTCTGAGGAACACAATTCCCCTTGCAAAAAATGTTCCTTTGACTTGAAATTCCTCTCAGAATGGGAAGGCCCCTTTCTTTTTTCTTTTCTTGCCTGAGGTTTTACCTGGCTCAGAAAAGCACAAAATTAGCTCTTTAGCAAAGCCCAGTAAATCATCCCTATTCATAGCAATAGAAAAAAAATTCTGAATGTTTTCTCATCAAGTAGTTTTCCCCAGTAAAGCTTGCTCATTAAGTACACTGGTCTCAGCTTCCACAATCCTTTCCCACAAAGACCCTTCACCAACCCCTTGCCTAGCATATGTCAAAAATAATTCACAGTGGCCCTAGGGTTGCTACCTTTTCAAATGCCCAAAGTGGGACATTGTTGGTGTAAACATCAGATTTTGCAGACCGAAACATACCCCCGGCCAGTACGAAGAACATAACTTCACTTTTTTCTGCCTAGATAAAAGCTTATTCTTGTAATGTTTTAGTTGCTTATTCTGTTTCTTATAACATTTAGGTGGTTAAGATACAGAGTAACTGTTTTATGCAACTATTACATAAACTATAGGAAATAATTCTGTCCTAAAATCCCAAGACATTTGCCATTTTTACAATTTTTTTTGCAGGACACAACTGCCAAAAGAGGGACTGTCCCTTGCAAAGTGGGACAGGTGGTAACCCTAAGTGGCCCTCCCTAGTTTTCTTTACAGCCACAGAGGATATGTGGCTACCACCTGGTCTTTGGTGGCTGCAAATGTTACACCAAGGGGACTGGGGGAAGATGATGGGTGGTCTGATGAGCAACAGACAGCCACAGCAGAGTCAAGCATCAGTGGCTGACACAAAGAAAGAGCCAGACAAATCCTTGAAGACTCCTT
>NC_056728.1:1293552217-1293642217 GCF_019279795.1 Protopterus annectens
AACATGCATCTATGTCATTTACATATCTTCAACTGCTGCTTGTAAAAGAACTACAAAACTGCAAAAAAAAAAAATTCTTCAGTGCATTTCTGTGAGAGGACCAGAAATATGGTGACAGCAGTTGTTTAGACATATGTTTTCCAGGAATGAAGCAGTGTTGTTAGGCTAGGCATCCTAGGAGGGTTCAGCAAAATCTCTACTCTTCCAGGGACACTCCAATGCTCACTGTTATTTTTTTATAATATAACAGTTTTGTTGGCAATTTTTAATAATACATTTTTAAGCAATAAAACTGTTTTAACAGCTGTAAAATAATCTGGTACCATAAGCAGTCCCTCTGTCCATTATGTTTTTGACTTAATGCTGCATGTAAAAATACAGTATTTGTTTCAGCCTCTCAAAGCACTCCACAGTCAGAGTTGAAAGAGGTATTTACACTTTCAGTACTTAAGCTCAACTTCAGTTCATATAAATCTTTCTGATTGTTGTCTTTCTTAATTAACTGTTGAGTAGTCATTGTGCCAAAGTCTTTTTCAAAATATATGCTATGGTTTGCTAGATCAAACAGACTTCTGAAATATCTGGCATTATTTGATTAAGTTAACAATGAAGTGCTTTAAATTTGCTTGAGTAAAGTGAAATATGTTTCAGTTAAAATATAAAACCATAAATTTCAAGTTCACCTTTCTCAGACTTTTCTCAAGTCAGGGTAAGGTATGTGCCTTTAAATCTGTCTGGTATGCGCTGTAATAATTAATCAGTGCCTTTGTTGTGCTTGTCATAAATTGCTATGTCATCTCTAAACAGTTTAGTACCTTGACATAAATTATAATCTCTGTCATGTAATGAGTGATACGAAGATTTCCACAGTGGAACTGACACCAAATGTGAATCATTTATACATTCTTAGAATAATATTAAAAAAAAAAAAAAAAAGTTATGGGCCTGTTCACAGAATGAGACTCAAGTTTCTAGTAACCTGTCTTGAGGCTTTGTTTGTTAAGCATGGTTATTCCATTTAACTCAGTCATAATGTCCCCTACTATTATTGTGAAATGTTTTATCATTTGAGTAGCCTGATTATATGCTCTCATTTTAGCATATATCCTCACCTTCAGAGCCAGATCCAACACTAGGGAACCTAGGCAGTCATCTAGTGGCCACTGCCTTGGTGGAGGCCACTAACTGGGGACTGCCACAAAACTTCTTCTTTAAGAATGAACTCTGTGTGTGCTACATTACTTCTTTAGGGATGCACTCTGTGTGTGCTACATCTTTAAGGATACGCTCTGCATATGTTACATTACTTCTTTAAGGATGCATGCAGAACGCAACCTTAGCAGCATTTGTACATACATCATGCATGCACATTTAAATATTAGAATGGGGCATGTGCACATTTAAACATTAGAACGGAGCATGCAATTTTATTATAGAGAATTGCCATTCAGGACAAGCACAGAGATTGGGTAATTGTCACATAGGTGTGTGTGTTTGTGTGTGTGTGTGTGTGTGTGTGTGTGTGTGTGTGTGTGTGTGTGTGTGTGTGTGTGTGTGCGCGCGCGCGTGTATAAAATGGTAGGTTGGTTAAATCATTCAGGTTCAAACCCTGTATCTTGGATACAGGATGATACAGCGTGAATCATCTACACCAACTGCCAAACTGTCATCAGCAGATGCATTTCAGACACCTGCTTACCATAAATAAACAAAATAAATCCCCTCGACAAAGCTTATACTCCTACTCCATTGCAAAAAAATTTAACTCCCTACCGTAACCACCAGACTTATTTCTAACCTACCCACCTTTAAACACTGCCTAAAAACATATTTCACAAAATCTTGGACCTATTCCTGTGCCAGTCCTGGCTGAACATATTTACTATACTTCACTCACCCCCTTCACCCTAAATCACAATTCACAACTGTCTCTGGCCTCCTACTCCACTGCTTTCTTTTTTGCCACTACCTTTCCTTATTTACTTCAGTTCTGCAGACCTTTCCTCTACCTCTTTCCCTTCGTCCCTACTCACCCATGCTACCTGCAGACACCCTACCCCGCACTCTTCTTTTAATCTCCTTGTCTCCATCCTTCTTCTTCTGTAACAATAATATGATCGCCATCTAATACTAAGAAATCACTCAGTTTTCCCCTCACTCTCTCTAATCATTTAATTTCTAATAGCTCTTTTAAATATCTTACTAGAATTATCTCAGGACTTACTTATGACATACTAGTCTATGTAACAAATAATATGACTAATAAGTTTTTAATCACATATTTTCTCCAATTCGTGTTATTGTTTTTCATTATACTCTGCTATGAAATATATGTTTTATGTTTTTCTCATTACAACATGTTTTCGCTCCTGTTTTGTAGTGTAACATGCTACTTTGTGATTTAAAATATCTGTAATTAGTTTTTGGAAGATTGTGGTTGTGGAGCTTTTCTCCCTAGATCTCTGCTGAAAATGAGCACTTACTGACCCAGTCGGACTTTTTCAGTAAACAAATGTCAAATAAATAAATAAATAAATACATTTCAAGGTCTGTTAACTTTCTGTGCATTTTCAGGAAATGTTGAATTTCAAGGGAAGGGAAATCTACTGTTGCTAATTCTAAGTCTGTATTCAATGTGCAACTGTTTTGTTTAGCAAATGGCCATCCATCAGTGTTTGTGCTATAAGCTTTAAAAGCAGTATTAGCACAGCAGGTAACTTTTCTCATTTCCAGTAGGAAAGTGGGATGCTACTCAAAAACATATTTAAAAAACAGAGAATGACAAAAATTATGAAAAAAAATATAAGCACATTATCAAATAGACAATGTAAAATCTGTAGAATTTAATGAACTGTATTATAAAATTGTACCACACAAGGGTAATTCATTTTTGCTTCAGAAAAAGAGAGATGTAAGAAGTGTTCTTTTTTTTTTTTAAATTATTGTTTCCTGCATTATGTTCGTCATGAAGTGTGGTTTTCGATGTACTAGACAACTTCTGTGATGGGGTGGGGGTGACTCCAAAAATCGGAACATCCTATATAAGGGTAAATCATGACTGGAAATGGGAATATTCCTTCAAAACATGGACAGATCCTCACCACATTTAAACCTTTTTTGTTTCCGTGTTGTCACAGTCAGGGATAACTAAAGTTTTTATCCAGAAACTTCCTTAGTTCTGTGCGATTCTTCTGACATGTTTAAATAATCTCCCAACTTTCATCTTAGACAAAATGTAATTTGTCAACAATGATGTACAGCAGTCTTGACTGATTACATTGACAGAGCTATGGAAAATCTGACTTTGTCATTTTTTTAATTTTACAATTCTTTCAAACATTTTAGTGTGTCTGTTCAATAGGGAAACTAGCATGGTGTTTGTATCAGTATAGTTGTGGACCAAGCTACTTCCTTCCAGCGGGATGAGAGAGCTGGCATGCTTCTTCAGTTCCAGGCTGCCAGTCCCTCCTAGGTGCCCTGGGTTGTGGTCAGTACATTATCCATCAGCCCCGTGCACCTGGCTGTTAATGTCTCTTAATCATATTAGGTTTCTTGCATTGACAGTAAAGTAATTTACCTGGTAATTTCAGAAGACATACTCAAAATGAGGTAATTGTCACATGGTCTTTGAATGGAATGGATCATTCCAACTGCATGCTTTTATTTTGTTTAAAAGCTTTCTTAACACATATAATTGCTGCATTTTCTTTAAAAAGTAAGTGTAATTTCAGGTATAGCACCCACATTCATTTCATTTACTGTTTGTTCATCTTCAAAATAAAGGTTGTCACTTTATTCTTTGTTATCCAACAGACAGACTCATTTATTTTAGTGAGCTGTTCATCTTTTTTCTTTCACATAAGCCATTCTAAATGATACTCTAGGCTAACTTGTGTTCTGCCAATTGTTACTCTCCTTACAATTAACACATACCTACTTTCCATCTTGTATTGCACATACCTAAAAAATATCAAAACACTTATGCATGTACTAACTGTGAGTAGTAACCCCTAACATGAGCAGCCAACCAGTTGAAGTAACCCTTTCTGATTCAGAGACAGGCCAATGGCAGTGAGTTTTCATGCTTAGAAGAAACACCATGGTGAGATGTCCAACTGGCCAAGATGTAGGATAACAATGCATTCTAGAGGAGTGGCTAATGCTAATTAATTAGCCATGCAGTTTCCTGCTGAAATGCCTGTGGCAAGTTATTTTTGATGACAAGCAATTCAGAAAACCACCCATCTGTATAAATGAGCCTGGCCAGCTATTATAATTAACACAACCAAAAGGCAGAGGTCATTCATTCAAATCAATGGGAGAGACCATGTTGCAGGTAACTTTTGTGAAGTTCACTGGAGAGGCATTGGTGGGAGGAGGTGTGATTGTGTGGATGTATTTGACAGTGTGTGTGTGCATTTCTGCACTGGTACAAATGGACTTGGACAGCTGTGTGAGTGTGTACCTGCTTGGGTGGTTGCAGTAGAGGGGTTAGGATGGGAAGCGAGAGTGTAGGTGTGTGTAAGGTTGGGTGAATGAGTGTGTCCTTGAGTTCACTCAAGTGTGTGGGGGGTATCATGTTGAATGAATGCCTATTTGTAGAGGGATATTTGTGAGAGGGTCTGTGTGGGTGTGTGCTTACATGAATGTCTACATGTATGTGTAATAGTGAATGAGGGGTGCCTTTGTCAATGTGATGCACAGGCCACGAGTAATAATTGAAAGCATAAAGTGATTTTTATCACTGACAGTACTTAAAGGGCAATTCAGAGACATGCAAACAAGACAATAATGATATATTTCTCGTTATGGGGAAACATCTCTGAATCACATTTTATTCAATCACGTAAACTGAGATATCTGTGGTGTACAATTTACATGAGAACAAGAGATTCTTTCTCAATCCCAGGGTATTTCTTTTACTAAATTCACTTTGATTTGATAGTTCTAGTGATTTGGAATAGGCTTATATACTGTCAAGAGTTATGCTATGTTCTGAAAAAGACTTTGTCCCTACTTTTCCTGAAAAACCTGTGTTTTAATCTCAAGTTTTAAGCCATCTGAAATGTAGTTCTTTGCTAGGTTTTCACTCTTGTATAATAGAAATCTGCAGACATGTGACTAGCTCATACTGACTGCTAAACTTTTAACATGAACATTTTTTGAGCTGAACATATTTCGTCAACCTCTCTTTTAGTATGCTGTAAGTATATCCTTTCCGACATTATTTTATGTATACTACACAATTTCTCTCTATCATAAGCAATAATAACATTTTTGATCTTGTCTCATTTGTGACATCCAGTGCAATTATATACTTCAGAAATCTGTGCAAATGCATTTTGTTATTGTACTCCAAGACAGTGTCTTAATTATGTTCAGGTCAGCTTTGAAACTGAAGTACTATTTTAACAATAAATGTTTCAATAATTTTGACTATTCACTCTGCAGTACACTTGAACAACTTTATTTCTATTCTGCTTCCTGATTTAACTCAGTTGCAGTCACTTTGGTGTGTCTAAAGCAAATTACATTCCTTTTGGCATTATGTTTTCAGGTTCCTGAACAACGTTGTACAAGATTTTCTAAAATGGTAGGTCAAACAAATTAAAACAACATTCTTAGAACTTAAGTTTCTTTAGAGGCTTCATCCTTACTTCCAATTTTTTCCTGTGGTTACGTGTGAATTGTAACTTACTTTGACAGATGTACAATCACTAAGTGATATACCAAAGAAATAAACAGCAGGAGTATTCTGGGTACCACTGTTTCCCACGCTGAACGCCTTCTTATTTCAAAGAACTGAATATTGGGGTTCATCCCAGTTTAGCAGTGGTGCATCAATTAACACCAGCAGTTTATGATCTATTCACCAAGCAGCATGTTTACAGCTACTGCCTGTCTGATTTTCATCAGATGGTCTTGATGTCAGCTGTGTCACCACAAGCATCATGCGCTACAGTGGGATGCTAAACTTTGTGGTTTCACTGTTAATTAAAAATTAGCATTATTTTTCTGAATGACCTTATTGTGAAGCCAAAAATAAATTTGCTATCATTCCTGTCATTAATCCTTGCCCTTAATTTCCTTGCTTGACAGAGAAGGGGCAATGAATAGTTGATGATGAATCTCATCAACCAGTCAATTTGTGGCACATTCTGGAATTAGTGGGTATGTGGGACAGAGTAACACAGTAATGTCAGCACAGCCAGATAGGGAAGCCTGGCCTCAGTTTTGTTACATCTCCAATCTCACCGCTGAAGGAGCAGTCACAGTGCAGACACAATCATTCTGTGCAGTATTACTTGTACATCTACCCCTTTACAAACATCTCTGCCTTACCATCCCGGACATTTCTCCAATGTCCACTAATGGTAGTAGATTTGGGAACTTCATAAAATAGAAATGTTGCCCCATGATACCAAAAAATTGGCTGCTACTTACAGGGACTATTCAACAATATTGCCAAGGGACTAGAGAGTTGATAAGTTTGTTTGCACCTACTAAACAATGTTGTTATGCTGACTATCTTTGGTAAGCATGTAGTAGTTTTATTAAGATTATTTGTTGAATGGTTTATCTGATTACCAACTTATTTCCTTACAGCTATGTCTAACAGTACCTTTCTAGTCACTGCTTGACTATGACTATGACATTACTATGACTTGCTGTATAGTCGCAGTGAGTGACTCACTGTAATTATATAATTGCAGACTCTTCACTCTAGTGCTATGGGTGGTAATTATTTATGATTTACAATTTGAAAGAAATTGCATATTTTCATAATTTTTTAAAACATATTCATTTCATTCTATTATACCTGCAATTAGCCTCAATACCTGATTCCTTAATAAACCCACTTTTCCCAGGGTTGTCTTGCTGTTCCAGGCTTGTGTTTTTAAAAGCAAATAACAAATATTAATGTTTGTACTTGAAATATGTTTCCATATATTACTGAAATAATATGCTGTTCTTGTGCTGAATGGGATAATGTTGTCCATTGCAGTAGAGTCACAACATTAAAAATCATTAGGAAAAATTTGTATCCTGCTGAATTATTTGAGTGTCTTCTCACCAACATTCATGTGTGGAATATCTTTTGGTTTTGACCTTTCCACTCTCAACATTTACATCCATTTGAGAAATTGTCATGTACCAGTACGTGTGTGTGTGTGTGTGTGTGTGTGTGTGTGTGTGTGTGTGTGTGTGTGTGTGTGTGTGTGTGGGCGTGTGTGCGTGTGTGCGTGTGTGCATGTGTGCGTGTAAGTGTGTGTGTGCGTGTCTGTGTGTGTGTGTGCATGTATGTGCACCTTGTCATTCCAGTACATATGATTTTAAAGTTTTACAAACTGTGCATCCCCATGAGAGTGTTCTACTATTTGCCACACTCTACTCTTATGTCGTACTATTAGCCACACCTTATACGTCCCCTTTGACCATCAAAAATGATGGCAGTCATACATATCCCTTTCATTCTCTTTCTGTTATATCTCTTAACAGTCAGTTTCAGTGCAGTGTAAATGCAGAAAACACAGGCATTATCCACATTCAAGCCATTGCCATGCCCATCCAATAAAATTAATAGATTCTACAGAAAAATAAAGAACGTATGAGTCTGTGTCCTGATTTATCATGCTCAAGAGATAATCCAATCAAGAGTAGGGTAGAAGGAAGGAAGGAATGCAAAAATATTTAATGGTTCTGTCAGTGCAGATACAATAGCACTACAACATAACTTTGGAGAGTTATTCTATTTGCTTAAGGATTTTGCAATGTTTGATTTTTGTTGTAAACAAGTTCTGCACAGCAAAGGCAGTTTTATGATAGGAGCTCCATGATATCACACACACCTGCTAGGACTGCCATTGCCTGCTCCCATCTGCTCTCTACCCTCTTCTATGCTTCTCCTTTACTTGCCAACTTAAATAAAACTGAACTTAACAGACTCTCTGCCTGCTACAATAGTATAGCTAGATTTGCCACTGGCCTGCCCTACAGAACACATCACTGCATAAACCTAAAAAATCTAGGATGGCTAGAGCTAACCAGGCAGATTCAGTATAACCAACTTATTGTGGCTCACAAAGTACTTAACCAACCTGAAAATACACCTGCTTTGAAAAACATCATCTATCCCCACGCCAACCTAAGACCACTTTGCTCATCCAATAGACTTGTAGTACAAACCATCAAATCCAACAACTCAGCTGGGGACTCCATGTTTGCCAACTCTGTAGGCAAAACTTGGAACTCGTTACTTGCTGACATTACAATACACACTACCCTATCTCAATTCAAAAAAACCCTCAAGCAGTATTTCAAAACTCAGTGGCTGTGTCTTTACTCCAAGCCTGACTAAATATTTGGTAACACTGGTGTACCAGTATTATATTGCTAATTTAAATCTACTGTATTGTAATTTAGTTAACCAGACGATAAGCTTGTTAGATTATATAACTTACACTCTGTCTGGCTATTAGACTGTGTTAAAATTGCTTGAAATTGTTCTTTATTATGTATTATGTAGGTTTTGCCTGTATTACTACCTTTGGAGCTTTTCTCCCCGGGCCTCCGCTGAAAATGGACATGTATCCAGTTGGACTATCCTGGTCAACAAATGTAAAATAAAAATAAAAAAATAAATAAATATTAAATGAGTAAACAAGTAACGGACAGTAGTAGATCTTGAGGTGTTCAAGCAAAGAGAATAATCAGATGAGGATATACCTAGTGAATGGAAAACTAATAAAGCCATATATATCTTACTGATGTTTTTCTTATAACTCACTGGTATTTTGGGAGTTCATAAATAGGTCAAGGGATAATTCATATTCAAGTTTAAGATTGAAAATGTTTTGTGGCAATAGATTTACTAATTTTTGGGATGAGAAAGGTAATCAATCACTAGGCAAGTTTGACTAGGTTAAAGACTTTGGATGCTATTCATAAACATTGTTTGTCACAGACAAGGGCTAGTATACTGTACAATAGTGTGCAAAATTGCTTTGTTTGTCATAGAAATATGTAAACAACAGGGTAAGCCATTGTAGATGTTTTTACCCTATTGTATAAGCTTAGAACCCCTATGAATTTTCTTTTAAGTCAATGTTTGTTTGTGTATGCGTGTGTATAAGTGTATGAGTGCCCTTTGGAGATCCCAATATCTCAGCAATGTCTCTCTCTTCCCATCTGAAGGCCCCTTCTTGTCTCCTATTGTGCTGCAACCATTCCCATCCTGCCCATACTGACAGTATTAATGGACATGTTTCACTGTCTACATTGTTGCAGCAATGTGCTGATGTATACTGGTGCTGTGCATATCCTGTGTCTATCCTCTCCCCTCCCTCTATATACATGGCCATGTTATGATCTATATACATGACCATGCTATAGGTTCATAGGTTCATAGGTATGTACTAGGCTATCGGCCCAAGGGACTAGGTAAGCCTAGCCAACAAGGTTCCCTGGCTTACGCCACCCAAGAAAGTTATTTTCCTGTGCCACTGTCAATCAGAGACACAGAAGTGATCCCTGGGGTGTATTTCCTATTTCCCATCCACTCATCAAGATTTTTCTTGAAGAGTGCTAATGAAGAACTTTGCTTGACATAGATGGGTAGCCTATTCTAGAGTATGGGAAGTCTCTGGGACAGGAATCTATCCCTCCAGCATGTCCTGTTTATTGTGGTGACAAGGTTTATGTCCCTAGAGCATGTAGCTCGGAGGGATTGGGGTTTCTTTAGGTGTAGCATGTCCAACAGCTCTGGGTTTGACATAGCTTTATATAGCTATGATCTGTATACTGGAGCTATTGCTTCCCCTGTAACATGTCTTACAGTTCATGTGCAACTTCCATAGTGTGGCATCCGCAAGGTGCATCCACCTATCAAGTCCTTGTACTATGTTTTCTGTAATGTTGAGCCTCCCACAGCTGCAGAAAAGCCTGTCATGCCCTTATGCTATGTTCACTTTCAATGAGAGCATTCTCCCAGCCGAACAGTAAGCTGTTATGTCTTTTTTGTATGTTGTCTGTCAGGGTGAGCCATCACCAGCTAGCCATTCATCTGTCATGTTCTTGTATTATGTTACCATGTCCCATCTATCTGTTCCTACTGCTGCCATCCAGCATGCTTGCTCACTGCAGTGCTGAGGTAGGTTACTAGGCATCTTTTCACTATGTCTATATTGCAGTGCAAAGTCTTCTTCACTGCTTTCCTATATTCATAGCTTGCTCACCTGACAATATGGCATCCATGCTTGTCTCTGCCCATTCCCAGGGTAATAAGGCATGTGCACACTGCTTGTTCATGGATACTTTTATTAGCATACTGTTGCTGTCCAATGATACATGTCATCTGGTGTCTACGATTTGTGGCCATCTGCATAGGGCTAGTATTTTGCTCCTATTGAGATGAAATGGTATCTTTGTGGGGTGTGTTCAGCAAGGCTCCAGCTTGGTACAGCCAAGAAACTATGATCTTTTTAATCTGTTTCACAGGAACTATCACAAGAGTTGCTGGGCCATTTTAATGAACCCTTATATAATATTGATACTAGGCACCAGATTGTTAGGGCAGTGAGTGAGTCAGTATTTCTCATTAGGGACTGTACATTTTTTTGTTACTTTTTGTCTTTTTTGCTATTGTTATTAGTTTCCTTGTCTTCTGTTAACAGTGTCACATTGTGCTGAATAGATCCATAGGTGAATACTGGGCTGATTGTCTTGAAAGGCCATTTTAGGCCTAACCATTATCCTGAGGTCAGAATTAAACCCTATGCCTTATGTCTATGAGGTGAAGACCTTAACCATTATGCTTTACAACAGCCAAGGAGTAAGTTTTCAACAGGGAGATCTGTCTAGGGAGGTCTGACAGACTGTCCATGTAGAGAGGCTGTGTATACTATTTCCATCTCTGTCACATCCAGTTGAAATTCTATTGCCCATAAATATGTATACTAATACTGTCTTCACTAGTTACATGTTCAGCTATGGTGCAGAATATACAAAAAGAGCAGGCCTATTATGAAAGATATTCAGGAAGTGTAGGTCTATGGTGCAGGATATACAGGAAATGCAGGATGTGGAGTACCAGAAGCCATTAGGGTCAGGAAATGCAGGATGTGGAGTACCAGAAGCCACTAGGGTCTGCTCTTGCCAGCGTCCCTGCTGCTGGGTCACCAGCCATTGCTTTGGCTGACTCTAAGCAAGGTAATGAATGCTACCATGCTAAGATGACCTGGACGGCTCCCTGTTAACCTCTGTGGCCACCTTACTTTTCTTTCATAGGAGTACAGGGATAAAGCCCTAATTATTACCCAGACAATTCAAGTTTGAGTAATGGCTCAGGTAACTGTAGGAGCAGCCATGGGGAAAAGAGAGCTAATAAAATATGCCTGCTCACCTCTCTTTGGGAATAGAAATGAGGGAGTGAGTTGCTGAGATATGGCTGTCTCAAAGTTTTTGATACAGTTTCCCACCAAATACTTCTCAACAAGTTAGCCATGTATACCCTCAGTCCAACATCTCTGACCTGGTTTCACACCTACCTTTCAAACCAACAACAGTCTACAAAATGGGAAAACAAACTCTCACCCCTACTACCAATCTCTGTTGGAGTACCCCAAGGATGCATCCTTGGACCGCTACTCTTTATCATACTTACCAATAATCTCACTGACTCCACTCAACTAGCTTCTATCATTCAATATGCCAATGACACTTCTCTTACCTGCTCGGCAACCACACCTCAGGAACTTCAAGACAAAACTCAAAAATGTCTCCAAGACATAGAAAACTATCTCTCCAACCACCATCTAATACTCATCCCAAAGAAAACTAGGCTGATGGTCTTTCATACTAATAAAACTAAAAATAACCCACCCCTTATCACTATCTATTCCTCTAATGGTACAAAAATGGAACCAGTCAGCTATACTAAACTCCTAGAAGTAACTATAGATGATTGTCTAAAATTCAATAAACACATATTCCTAACAATCGAAAAAGTTCAGTCCGAACTCAACTCATTCTACAGGGTAAAACCATTTCTAACCAACAATGCCAGGCTAGCCACATCCAGATCCCACCTACTATCTACCCTACTCTACTGCTCCCAAATTTTTACCAATCCACACACAACTGATTTAAACAACCTAGAAGCCTGTTATAACAAAATAGTTAAGTTTGTCACTAATCTACTCCATAAAACACACCACTGTTACGCCCTTTACCAACTCACCTGCATTGAACTACCCAGCCTATTATCTCTCAACTAACTTACCACTGCCCATAGTATAATCCACAATCCCAACAACTGCCCTGCTCTCATTGACTTAGTCCAACAAAACACCAACCCCAGGTACCTTAGAACATCTGAAAAATTAATTCTAAAGGTAACTAAATCCCATAACTACTATGGAGAATCCCTCTATTCCAATAAAATAGCTAAAACCTGGAACTCACTCCCCCAACACATCCTAAATAATCTTGACAGTTACAAGTTCAAACTACTCTTAAAAGAACACCTTACTAAACAATGGCTATGCTCCTGCACAGTCTCAGGATAATTTCTTTACCTGCTGTTACCTACTCTAAATGCAATAGACTATATACACTCTAACCTTCATTCACCTGCTCTCAACTCTTAATGCCTAAGAAGACAAAGAAGAAAAAAAAATGTTTTTATTTTACTTGCTGCCATTCTTGTAAAGTTTTTTATACTTGCATTCAAGAATTTCTTTACTCAGTTCTATATTCTGAACAAACTTTATTGTATATTTTTAATCCAGTAACTGCTGCACTACTTTGTTATATCTTTTGCCGTGCATGTTTTCTGTTTTACTACTTGTTTGGAGCTTATCTCCCTAGGTCTTTGCTGAAAACAGGCTATTAGCCCAGTTGGACACTACCCAGTTAACAAATGTAAATAAATAAATAAAATAAAATTAATGTTGCCTAAAAGGAGACTGGAGCTCAAAATGTGGCTGAGGTAGGCATGTGGGTAGAACTTATGAGGCACTATAACTCCTGGGATTAGGCATGGACACTCTCAGGCTACAACTCATTGCATGCAGTGACCTATAGGATGAATAAAACATGCTGGGATAGGACTTCCAAAATGATATATAGGTTCATATGTTCATAGGCTGGTACTAGGCTATCGGCCTTAGGGCCTATACAAGCCTAGCCATACAATTCCCTGGATATTTCTTCCCACGGTATTTACTTCCTTGGAAGCTTGTATAGCAGAGCGACTGACATGATCCCCAGGGTGAATTTCCTATCTCCCATCCAATTGTCAAGATTCCTTTTGAAGAGGGCCAAGGAAGCGCTCTGCTTGACATGTATGGACAGTCTATTCCAGAGTATGGGGAGTCTCTAGGTCAGCTATATGACCGCTATTGGGCTGGGCTGGAATAGGGCTTCCAAACTGAAACATGTCAGCCATTGGGCTGGGCTGGGGTAGGGCTTTCAAACTGAAACATGTCAGGCGTTGGGACAGGTTGAGATAAGGCTTCAGATTGATACACGTCAGGAATTGGGCTGGGCTGGGATAGAACTTCCAAACTGATACATGTCAGGCATTAGGTTTAGGTGGGACAAGGCTTCAAAACTGATACATGCCAGGCTTTGGTATGGGCTGGGATAGGGCTTCCAAACTGATACATGTCAGGCAATGGGCTGGGCTGGGCTAGGGCTTCCAAACAGATACATGTCAAGTAAATGGGCTTGGCAGTAATGTGACGACTTATTTCCAGTTGCTCCAGTCCCCAGTTACTGGGACACAATATTACTTTTGTTGTTCTGCATAGACAGCTAGGACAACAGCCAATGAGTAAAGAGATGGAATATAGTCAAATGTGGTAGTACACTCCAGAGGTAAGCTGTAGCAACATGTTATGGAACGAGTGATGTCAGGGGTAGTTCTCCCTAGCTACACACCAAGTCAACAGAGGAAAGAATAAAAAGAGCGGGTAGTACCGAGGGGTAAATCATGCTGGAAATATTCTTCAGTTTGTGCCAAAATGAGGACAAAATCAACAGCACTACTTATTCTATTCCTCAGAGGCTGTTATAACTGAAATCATAAAAATCTCTGACCCACATTTATGATTTTTCTTGGATACCAGACATAAAGTAGGAAGGCAATTACATTCTAGCATCTTGTCACCAGCATACATACCTCTCAACCTCTTAAAGCAAAACATCTGGACAAAGCCTAAAATGATGGCGGGGACAAATAGGGACAGATTTTAAATATTGCTCTTACAAATTTAGAAAGTTGATAGAATAATAGGTTTTGCATTAGCATGAACTTTCTGAAGGATGTGAAGTCTTAAATTCAAATGTTTGCCATTATTTAATGACATGAATCCTCAGCTATTTGCCAGAAAAGTACAGATTTTAGGAGAAACACGCCAAAAATATGAGGCAAAAATCTGGACATTGTGCGAAAATCTGTACAGTTGAGAGGTATGTCAGCATATGAGTACGTATTATTATAGAAACAGATAATATTCTTCTTACCCAGAATGCGTGTAAGGCCAAACCATGATACATAATTATGGCTGACCTACTGACTGATCCTAGTATAGTTACTTTTTGTTATTGATAAATTCATACGACTACAAGTACAAAAACGGAAAGAAACAAAATGTTTACTCTTCCTTCAAATCTCCTTTAAAGCTTTGTAGTGATTATTGGAGTAAATATTGGTGGTGGTAGAAGTAATTGCACTACTGATCTGTTTTACACATCTCCATATCTGTCTAAAATAGAAATGGAAACTTTCAGCACATCATTGGATAATCGTATATTATCAAATTTTGACATGATTGTAGGTGAGCTAAATCCTTCATTTGTTGAATGGGAAGACAATGGTTTTGGCATGGCTGTTATTTCCTTGGTGGTAAGAACTAGTGCTGTACTTAGTTACATTCAGATGAATCTAACCAAGAAAGAAAAAAACTCTTCAAATGGTGTGGATTAGTGGCACTTAAGAAAATAGTTGTTGCTGAATAGAATATGAATCCACTGGGGCAGACCAACTGTCTATTAGCTGGGAAGTCACTGAGCCATTGGTAATGTCCATTGTAAGAAACAATCTACTAACACTGAAATTCTATCAAGCTGATTATTTAGCTATTTATAGGAAATTAAGTAAATAGAAGTGTCAGAAAACAGTGAAAGATAAAGATATTGAAGACTGCTGGAATACTTCTTTAACAAATGTATCTACTATCTTACAGAGTATTTTTTCTTATGCCAGATCATGTCTGAATAATTTATTATGTTTCTATCAAAATGTGTGGAAGTCAGTGATATAGGCCTATCAATAAATGTAATCTATTTGAATTTATGGAAGGCTTTTGATGCTGTGCTACATTGAGAAATGTTATCCATTTTACATAAACTGAGTATAAATCCATATGTAATTAGGCTGATTAGTGATTGACTGAGTGAGACGTCCTTTAAGATTAACCTTGAGGACATTACTACTGATAAGAAGGTAACAGTTGGGGTTTCTCAGGGTTCATTTCTTGGACTCTTGCTGTTTAATATGTTCATGTTTGACTTTCTGACTCATATACTGCTCAGTAAGTTTAGAGGTTTTATAGGTGAACATTTGGCTAACTGCCCCATAGGGCCATTTTAAGCCTAATCAATAACCTGAGGTCAGAATTAAACTCTGCGCATTATGTTTATCAGTAGAAGACTTTAACCATTATGCTAAAACCATAAACCCTAACCTGGGATAAGGGGGTGGTGGGATACTTGCCCAGGTTAAATTTCCCCCTAAATGGAAGTTGTTACGGTATGTCTGTTCAGGAAGTTATATGAACTTGATATTGTACTTGTACACAATTTCCTCACTCTGAGAATTGAACCTTCTACCTATCTAATTACACAATCTAAACAGCACAATATTAGTTGCTGTTTTGTTTGTGAAGTAAACACTGTAACATTTATGACAACTCCTCCACCTCTCTTGATGATATGAAAATAGGGTCAATCATTAATTAGGTAAAAGATCAAGCTACACTACAGGAATATAACTGGATACCCTTTAGACTTAGGCATTTAGTAAGAATATGAGATTTAATGCCAGCAAATCTAAAGTATTAAACTGTTGGTTGAAATTACCTGTGTTTTCCATATGCTCTAAATTGTACTATATATTAAATAATGAGGATGAGGTTTGGGGTTTAGGATTAATCATAGAAAACCAATTAAGGAATGAGGATGATCTTTTATCGGTCAGTAAGAACTGCTTTGCAGTTATGATGGACATTTTGCACAGTATTTCAAGACATTATTACAGAATGTTTAATTATTCTTTATAAGGCTGTTTTAAGACCTTATATAGAATACCCTGGAGGTGCTTGAGTCTATAACTGTTCTCAGTTAACTAAGTAAAAAAAAAAAAACAGAATTATTTTACTAAACAGACAAATAAATTTAAATATCTTAATTATTGGAAACAGATGGAGAAATTGTCCCTGTACTCAATACAGGGGCTAATCAAGTCTACCATAGGTTCATAGGAGGTTACTAGACCACAGAGCCCTTACAAGCCTAGCCATATTTATCCTGAGTTGCCCCAACTGTTGGTGGATAGGTGAGTGAAGTTCGCAGAGGCAAGGATCTATGGTAGTTAATACCAACTTCCTCTGTACAGGAGGTACATGGGCGCCACCCCAGCAGTGAATTTCCAGTCACCTATCCATTGATCTAGGTTGAATTTGAAGAGGGTCAGAGAGGGGCTTTGTTTCACATGAATTGGAAGCTTGTTCCAGGGAAGTGTCACTCTCTGGAAAATGTATCTATCTCACCAGCATGACCTTTTCATCAGAGGCTAGGTTAAGATCCCTGGAGAGAGTGATCCTCCTGCAGTTTGATTTATGAATGTGTAGCATTTCTATCAGGGCCAGGTCAGATACTGCCTTGTAAGCTAGGCACAGGTCATTGCTTAGCAAACTGTAGGAGACAGAATACAGTGACAGGTCTATCAGTCTTTCTATATTCGACTTATTTTGTTTACCATGTAATTTCTTGGCAAGAAACCTCTGTGGTCTGTCTAATTGTTTAAGGGTCTGGATGAGGTACATGCAAAAGGGAGCATTGTACTCAATTATTGGTCTGATGAAGGCCATGTATAATGGAATTATAACATCCTTAGATCTACTTGTGATGCCTTTACTTATAAGACATGCCACATACAAATAATTTCTTATTACTGTTTATACAAGGTGGTCAAAGTTCGGATTGCTATCAATTTGATTACCCAGATCATGAACCACTGGGACTACACTTAGGTGGACGTTGTCTGTAATATAATTAGCGAGATGTCAGCCTTCTCAATGGGAATTATAATGCATTTTTTTTGCATTTAGCTTTAATCTGTGGGCTTGGCACCAATCATTTGTCTGTGTTAACCCTGTCTGCAGTATATTAACATTGTTGAGGGGCTCAGTGATTGCTCCCAATTTGCAATCATCAGCAAACCTGGTCAGCAACAGGCTGTCTAAGTTTGCCAGGACTTCTGAGAAATAAATTGCAAAGAGTAAGGGGCCCAGCACAGAACCCTGTGGTATGCCACTGGTGACTGGTCTTTTGCTAGAGGTGAACAGTATGTGTCCTGTCAGTAAATAGTTGGCTACCCATCTGGTAATGTAGGAGTTAATTCCCAATTGGGAGGGTTTCACTATAATACCTGTGTGGGGGATTGTGTCAAATGTCTTGGCTCGGTCAATATAGGTGGTATGCAATTTCTTTCTCTCATCCAGGGCCTTAGTGACTTTCTGGAAGAAGTCAACCAAGTTTAACAGGCATGATCTACCTTTAATGATTCTGAACTGGGTTGGGTCCAGAGTTTAGAGATTACCCATATACTTGTTAATAAGGTCCATGATGATTCTTTACATGGCTTTGCAAATGAGGCTAGTCAAGCTTATTGGTCTATAATTCCCAGGGTCCGTTAATGGTTCTCCTTTGTGCAGAGGGATTACTGTTACTGCCCTCCATTCTGCCAGGACATAGCCAGTTCACGGGTTGTGGTTAAACAAGGATCCAAGTGGGTCTGCTAGGTCATGTTTTAAGTTGTTTAAAAGGCAGCCTGGGATATTGTTTGGTCCCACTGATGTTGTATTTTTTGCCTTGGAGACCACCGAGATAACCTGCTGTCTTGAGATAATAAGCTGAAGAATGGTGGCAGGTATACTATGGGGGGTGACTTGGGATGGGAAGGGGTGAAGTTTGGTCTAAATCTATCAGCTAGTAGATTGGCTATTACCTCCAGTTGAGTATGGGTAGTGCCATCCAGACCCAGTTTAGCGCATTTCTGGGTACTCCTTTTTAGATTTCAGATGTAATTAAGGACTGTCTTGTCTTTATCCTTAGTTATGGAGACTATATTTGCTTCATAATTAACTTTTTAGGAATTGACAAGATCTCTAATTTGTTAGTTTAAGTTAGAGAGGGATTTTTTTCCTCTGCTGAGCCAGTTCCCTCTTGCTCTTGGACATTAGTTTTTTTTTTCTCTTGTTGTATAGCCTGTTTATACTAGGGGTCTACCAGGGTGGCTTGTTTTTTTGGCAAGATGTGGTTTTAATCTGGTAATGTGCATCCAATTCCATAGAACTGCTTAAGTGATTATACAAGGCATTGGGTACAGCTCTCCATAGGAGTCTGTGTTATCTGTCTTTGAGGGGTTTTAGAACTTCTTTTACCATCACTTAGCAGGAGGTAATTAATTTTTGAAAAATTCTTAAGCGTTTTTGAGCTTGATGGGGTATCTGGGCTTATAGTTACATTGAACACTACCAAAGTTAAATTTGAGGGAAACATAGCCCCTCATGTCAAGGACAACCACAAAGTATTCTTTAGCTATGCCTGCAACCTCAAACACGATATACAACAATGTGCTAAATTAATTGTAAATGGAGGCACCTACAATGAGCTGGAGGATATAATAAATCTAATGGCCAACAAATTTTACCCTGCATTTTACCCCACTCTCCCATCCTCAGACACCCCTCAGGAAATACCCTCAGCCAAACTCCTCAGGCTATTACTAGAGAACAGGTCCTCAATGCACTCTCCAAGGCCAAAACTGCCACATCGATGAGCCCAATTAATATCCCAAGATGTCTCCATAATAGCATGAAACACAACCTATCAGGACCACTATAATCAGTATTTAATTGTAGCCTCATTACACACTTCATGATGCCAATGGAGGACTGCAACTATCATCTCTCTTTAACAAAGTTTGGCCAACTATGGACCTAGGTAACTGCAGACAGGTAAGTCTCAATAGTCTGTTATGGAAGGCCATGGAAAGAATTATCATGGAAATGATAAACAATGGCCTAAAAAAATCTTCAGAAACTGAATCCAATCCAGTTTTGCTTCCTCAAGGGCAAGTCATGCCCCCTCACCTTGCTGGACTTTTTTGAGAAGGTTATCAACACAACAGATGAGGGCAAAACCATGCATATTGCCTACCTTTAGCTGGCCAAAGCATTTGACACAATATCCCACTCGAGCACTCGCAGTATTAAGTATAAACCCCTATATCATCTGCTGGATAGCCAGCTGGCTCAAAGATAGGACCCAAGAAGTTAGGCTAGGGAGTCTACCTCTACAAAAAAGTCCAGTCACAAGCACAGTCACCGAAGGCTTGTTTCTGGGACTTCTCCATTTTGGCATCTAATTCCCTGAAGTCAAAGCCAGCAGCAAGGACTTCTTGCTGACTAAGCCTGCAGATGATGAAAAAATATACACAGGCATAAAATCTCTCAAGAACATACCCTCCTAGAAGGCCGGACATAGACTAATAACTGGTGCCAGATCCACCATCTAAAATTCATTGCAAAAAATGTACATCAGTATCCTTTTAGAAGACAGCTACCCATGGAAACTACCATAGTGATAATACACTTCTAAGAGAAGACTTAGTGTTCAGGAATTTGGGAATGTATGTAGACAGTGACCAGGTCTATGATAGTAAGGAAATCATTATATATTTCAAAACTTATAAAAAAGGGTATGGCTAGGTCCAAGGATGTAATTGTACCGCTGTACCTGGCTTTCATCAGACCAAGCATTGAATACTATGCCCCCTTCACTATGTATCTGACCAGGCATATATACAACAAATGGAGCAAGAAATGCACACTCCTCACAAAAGGAATACAGGGCATAAACAGCAAGCATTATGCAGACCACGTCAAAGCTTTAACCCTGTACTCAGTCTCCAACAGACTGCTAAGTGGTGATGTATGCCTGGGTTACAAAGCACTCTGATGGACCTGTTGCAAATCCAAAAAAAAAATGATTAGCATCCGAATTAACCAATCTAGGGAGCTAAACCTTATCTACAACATAAATCGGTCATGTTGGGGGGAGCAAGTATGTGTATTACAGACTACCTCTTCTCTAGAACATGCTTTTCATCCATGAGAAGCAGAGTTCTTCACTAGCCCAATTCAAGCATAGCTTCCACCAGAGGATGGAGAAGCTGAAATTTACCGCTGATCTGTCACATATGCATCTAATAGACAGGGGCAGCCTGTAAATGCTTTACTACCCATGTTCAAGCCCACATACACCCCTTAAAATAACCCTAGGATATTACAACTGATCAGATACACTTCTGAAGCATGACAAGGCTTAAAAAGGGCCTTGGGATCATTATCCTATAAACGTAAGAATTTATACTGCACGGTTTAGTCAAAGGTTCTCTCATAATTGTGTATAAATGCATGAATGATGCTTTTATGTTAGCTACACTTTGATTGGAAATAAAACAACATAGTTATATGAACAACTGAGTTTATAATTCAACACTTGTGAAGCAATATTTTCATCAAAGGGCTGGTAAATTGCAAATGAATTACCACTAGGGATTAGAAGGACTTGTAGTCATGGTAAGTTCAAGGCTAATTTATACAAATCATTTGGTGAAAGGAAATAAGGAGTTTACTGCTATGTGACAAACTCATTTAGGCTGTCTGTTGAAGCCCAGAGCTTGTGACACACCGAACATTGAACACTGCACATTATCAATCTGTAGGTTAGCAAAGTTCAAAGGAGACATTCTATTTAATACAGTTCTTGAAAGAGAGAAATGTTGCAGTGTATGAAGTGTTGAGATTATGCTCCAATAACAGTTAAATTACAAGCTGGTTCAGTACTACTATAGCATAAGACCCAACCTTCACAATACTTAGAAGGATGTTTAACAATTGTTAAGCACCCCTGTACACTACTAAGGTTGCATCTGGCACTAAAATCTGACAGCGCCAGCAAACAGCAGTCACAGGACATAAAACAGCTTTGTTACAACTCCCATTTCTGCCTTATGTCAGCTACAGTCAGTTTTTATTAATTAAACTCCTTCCCTGAGACAGGGAATACATAAGGACATTAACCAATTCCCTACTGCCTTACGGGCTTTCAAAGTCGGCACTACACATCACATTTTTTTTAACTTTTAAATCTTCATGCACCACAAAGAATAATCATAGTATTATGTGATACAACAAGGATGCCAAGATGCTTTGCTCTCAAGGTTAATTTCTTGATATTCGTGTCTTGCACACATAACATACTCATTACAATCAGAGACCCAATCATAATCCTCTGTGGTTGGCTGCTTTATAATAGTTATCCATATCATGTGTGGTATTTTCTGCAGTTTTAATCACATCTTCTTTGATCTATACACATTTTCCATTCCCTGGTCTAGTCATTTTATTGGAGAACATCAAGAGCAGTCATTTTTACTTTTGCATTCTGTTAATTAATTATTTTCCAATCATATGAGGTTGCCAGTTGCGTCAACCACACTTCGTTTGCATTTAGCTATATTACACATTGGAATGGATTATTTGATTCATTGAAACAGACATGCATTTATCTTGCAAGCAACTTGCTTCTGCATGACACTTAATATTGATATTCAAAAATGAATTGTATTTCTATCATGGCAATTATCACAGCTCACTGAGCTTTGGCTGAAGATTGTTAGATTTTTACTGCAGAGAGAAATGAGCTTACGTGTGAAGTCTAAAGCTGACTTTTTATGCAGGCACAGATAACTAGAACAGTTGCCAATATATTAGAAACTATAAGAAAGAAGAATCATGTAATATGGAATAAAACTAAAAAAAAAACAGTTGAGATCCGTAACATAGTTGTGTGGAGCATGGAATACCCTTTGTTTAAAATAAGTATTTCTCAACAGCTGATAAATATTTAATGAAGCTGCATTTTCACAGCTTTCTCTTTTTCCTTTGATATGAATATATCTTAAATATTCCTAAAACAATATAACCATAATCACTTACTTAAGTCAGATACAGGCATACTTGTAATGCTTACCTGACATCCGCTTTGAAAATTTTCTTCACCCATCCACTGTTGAAGCATGCGTAAAATTGATGCACCCTAATTGAAAAAGGAGATAAAATGAAACCATGTTCAGTTTATTTAAAAACTATTTTCGAGTTAAATGGACATACACAAGGAGAAAGCTACCAGAATATGTTATCCGATGTCAAGTTTGCTGGACTACAAAGTTCCCTAGTCCCAGTAACATTACCAGTGTATATGAAGAATTGTACTATATAGTATGTTGCCCTTTATTCCCCACTATCTCTTCCTATATAATCTCATATGCATTTAATGATATGCAGCCGGCAACTACCCATGGACAGTAGGTACCCTGGAGGAAATGCTCCTTTTGGACAAATGTGCAGGAGGAGCTCAGTTCTGCTTTTTCAAACACCTGTCTAAACCAAAATTTCATCATATATACTGTACATTTAAAGTTCAAAATAATGATCCTTCTTTCCTGTAAATAATAAAGGCTTTCTGTCCTAAGTCCTTCTGCAAAGAACCTGTATATAAAGCCAAACATCTAACGAAAGTAGATTTGTTCAACAATTCTATGTATAAACTTTATTCTTTATAACTTTCTTGCATACATTGAGTTCATGGCTTAATCTGTTCAACGGTTTGATTTTTCAAGCATGTGACCTACTTCCCTTCAAAAAACTTGAAAATTATAATCCTATGTTAATATTTTCTATTTCCTATTATATATAAAGATTATTGATGAGGAATGTTAATGGCAAGACTTCCTCTGACTGTAAAGGTAACCCGATTCCATCATCCTGGAAGGGGTATTTAATGCATCCATCATACTTCTGTTATTGATATCTAGTTTTTAGTATTGCTTTTCCTGATATGCATTTCTTCCCCTAGTGCTGTGCAACAGACATTAACTTTCAAGAATAACTGGATCAGACACTGAAGATGTCACCTCTAATAAACCCTTAGGAAACAAGATATAATACCAGTGCCTAAAGCTTTTCTGATGTCTGATATTCTAGTACCTTTTCAAGTTGCTTGACATGACTTGTTCAATGGTTGCAAACCACATCACTGTATTCAGTAGTGGATCAGATTAGTGAGGCACAAAGTGGCACAATGATCTCCTTAGCCTGACTCAACATGAAATTTTGTGTTAGGTGACCCACAGAATATAAATTGCTAATATTGATAGAGACACAAGTAAGAGTTTAAATTGCTGTCTACCAGTATGTAGGTCTGATTGAATCACTTTGTGAAATAGTACCATGAAAGCCTATGATAAGTGATCAAGGGTGTATCCACATGCTAGCATTTTATTTAACATGACTGACAGAAATTACGTTACATTTCCTTTCTCCTGTATATGAAACTGTCTTGTGTGATGTCTTATCTCTCTGAACTTCTGTCTTTAACCTTACATGTATCAGCAGTTGTCATATCTGTAATTCTATAATGAACATCTCTGATTGTCACTATAGCATGCGCTTTTTTGCTTATTGTGAAGTTTAGGCAAACATTTTCTGCAAGTTCATTTATTATGTCCTATGACAGGGTGATTACATCACTGTTTACTGATAACATTTTACATTCAGAATTTTCCTTTTCAGTTTTCTAATGTAACTATGAATGTATTGCTTCTGACATTTGAAATAAAGCCAAGTTCATAGTTAGATCTGGACAACCTTCTACAAATAAGTAGTTTCTGTACTTTATTTAATACACACCTGATCTAGACTTGTTTTTTACTAAGGTACTTTAAGAAAGCTAACCACTGCATCTTTTTCTGTTGTTTTTTTACTTGCTGTATATTTTGGCCTTGCCACTATGTGTTAATATATGTAGAAGTTAATAGCATTATATAACTTATTAGTAGCATCTCCAGTAGATTTATTTTAATCACTGAAGACAGTATCCCAGTTTGCTTTTATATGTACGTCATCTACTTCATCACAGTTTTTACTTCTAAGTTCTAGGCAGAATGATTAGTTTATAACTGAGTTTGATTTCACGCGAGTAAAGGATGATTGTATCACTTCCAAGTCTGAGACCTCAAATTGCAATAGCTCATGAAGTACTTGAGTGATCACAAGAAATCAAAACACATCTGTACCATTCACAGCAAATATGTTTTGTCCACAGGTGGGAACCCCTTATAGCCCACACTCCTTGAATACACACACACACACTCACACACACACACACACACACACACACACACACACACACACACACACACACACACACACACACACACACACACACACACACACACTACTTTTTTATGGTCGAGACCATAACATCTAAGTTTTGAAACTTCAGACCATTTAAATGGAAATTGCCGTACAGTGTGGAACAGTATATTTGTTGTTTTCCTTGGTGTGGTGTGATCTCGGAGTTAGTATATTTAATTAGCAGGGGGTGTGTGGGGTGCAGTGGGGCTTGACCCCCCCCCCCCCTTTTTATTTTAATTTTTTTTGAAGTTTCAAAACTTCAATCTTATGGTCTCAAACATAAGAAAGTGAATGTTTTGAAACTTCAAAATTTAGAAGTAGACCCATGCACACACACACACACACACACACACACACACACATATATATATATATATATATATATATATATATATATATATATATATATATATATATATATATATATATATATAAAAACTCGCATACTGGGGAAAGGAGAAACTCTCCAAAACAGCACACTATATGCGTAAGCAATTATTCTTTTTGGTAAAATAACAGCAAGTGATTTCTGTGCAATTAATTCTCTGAAGAGATATAAGATAGCTGACTGTATCTCTTGTATCACAAAATGTGTTAATTACAGAGGATGTAGCCATCAGTATGAAGCTGATATTCTACATTTCTCAGCATGATTTGTTGGATACTACCATCCCAAGTTGAATTTCATGTAATCTGTTCCAAATAGTTTAAATATCATAGTCAACTAATATCTGGGCATATTCTTGGTATTGTATACTATTTTCATTATTTTTTTACATTCTTGTGTGTAGTAAGAAATTCATAGTCTGAAGAGGACACAGATTATATATGGAAGATTCTTATTACATTGTACTCAGTACCATTAATATTAATTACTGTGTGAGGAATTGAATTTCTAATCCTGATTTGTTGTGCAAGCTTCTGATATTTATGTGTCCTTTTGCATGTTTTGAGGTCCAACCACCATGCCCACTAGAACTACAACAATGAAATCTAATGTTATGTATCTAGGGCATTGCATAAAAGTTGGCCACAGGCTATTTTTGCTGCAGGACAGGTTTTGTTTCAGTAACAGAGCATAGTATCATGTTGGCCATGCCTCTCAGCTCATGAAGCAGGAATGTGCTTTGTCTGCAGCAGGAGGGGTCACAGCACTAGAGAAAATATTCTTTTCTCAACAGTTTCCATGATGTTGGCATGGACAGTTACTTGCCGGTGGGGGTCAACACCTGCCTAAAGGTATGTGGGGCAAGTTTGGTTCTTGTAGTTCTTTTCAGTGAATTCTTTGTTTAACTGGTATATGACTGAAGTATGCTTCAGCCGTGGTATGGATTGGTGCTACAATAAGTTTGCTTTCAGTATCTTAATTTCATTGACCTGGACCACATGCATACCCTTTCTTTAATGAATAGATCAAATTTCTGTGGAGTATCTTTAAAAACTGGATGATATGTTGCAGTGGAGCTTTTAGAATATGATTCAGTAATCCATTTATAGCCAAAGTAGTCATCTTGGTGTAGAAGGTTAAGGATGTGAGATGTAGTTCCTGTGGTACAGAGTTTGATACTCTCAGCCTTCATTTGCCTACTGTGTGATTTTTGTAAGTCATTTAACCTGATATTACTCCTGGGTTATTCCTTAAAAGGGACTGTGTCCAGTGGGCCTACCTGGTTAACAAATTATTATTATTAGGTTCATAGTTATATACTAGGCTAACAATAATGACCATCATGGCATATATATGCCTAATCGTGCAATCCAGCCCAATTGTGTCCATATTATCATAAGCATTTATTAGGAGATATGTGAGGAAGTTTCTAGAGGATACTGGGGGGGGGGGGCATGTTAGTTTGGGCATTATTGTCTGCCTCCGTCTATCAGAGACATGGGAACTAGACCCAGGATGGATTTCTGATTTCCCATTCATTGATCAAGGTTATGCTTAAATAGGGTTAGAGATGGACTGTGCTTCACATGGATGAACAGTCTGTTCCAGAGAATGGGGATCCACTGAGACACATACCTGTCTTGCCAGCTTGACCTATTTATGTCACAAGCAAAATTTAAATCCCTGGATCTAGTGTTTCTAATACTGTTCTGCAGATGTCCAAAAGGTCCATCAGAGCTGGATCTGAGGATGCCTTGTATGCCAGGTATAGATCGTCTCTCAGTAACCTGTAGATCACAGAGATAAGGCTTTAAGGCAATCCATATAGGATAATTTGTTTATACCCTGGATTCTCCTTGTAAGGAACCTATGTGCACATTCCAACTGTTACATATGTTTGGTCAGGTACATGCTGCAGAGGACATTATATTCAATGATGGGTCTGGAAAGGACAGAATAAAGTGGCACTATTTCTTCCTTGGAGCTGGATGCTATGCCATTACTTATAAGTTGGGTGATTTAGAATGATTTTCTTACTGCCTTGACCACATGTTGGTTAAAGGGAAGATTACTGTCTACATATATTCCCAGATCCCTGACTACTGGGTCAACTCTTAGGGGTGTTTTATCGATGGAGTAATTAGCCTAGGTAGCAGTTTTCCCAAATGGCACTATAATGTGCCATTTCACACTGAGCTGATAGAAGGAAAGACACTGAGGAAACTCAGAGCTATAATATATAACATTAAGTATCCTGTTTTTTGTTTATTTTGTTCTTTATTTCTTTGTTATTTATAGCACTTTGTGTACTGTGTATTTTTCTAGCTAGTTTCACTGTGTGTGAGGTATTAACTGGAAATTGTCCACTTTTATTAATCATCTGTTGGGTTGTTTGTTTCTGATAACTTGTTGCAGTTAAACTCTTTTTCTAGAGGCTCCTTTAGCTGTTTAAAACTTTCATTTAAAGGCTCTCTGCTGCTTTTCAGCTGTTAGAAACATTTCTGCAGTTTGTTCGAAGTAGTGGGGATATTTGTAGCATTTCCATATTCAGGCTTGTATTTGGGCCTAGTGTTTGTGGAGGCTGTGTGTCTGAGCACATATTCAGGGACATCTTGGTTTAGCCAAAGCCATCAGGTATTTCAGTGAGAGAGAATTGTTTGAGGTCATTGGCTGACTGAGGTCACCTGGACTACAGCTTAGACTAAGCACCTCATTGGTTCTTTTGAGATTTCTTTCTTAAAAGCTGTCTCAGGTTTCAACTTTCTGTTACCTAAGAAGTTCAGTTGTGAGTGTTCTGCCATTTCACACTGAGCTGATCGAAGAAAAGACACTGAGGAAACTCGGAGCTATAATATATAACATTAAGTATCATGTTTTTTGTTTATTTTGTTCTTTATTTCTTTGTTATTTATAGCACTTTGTGTACTGTGTATTTTTCTAGCTAGTTTCACTGTGTGTGAGGTATTAACTGGAAATTGTCCACTTTTATTAATCATCTGTTGGGTTGTTTGTTTCTGATAACTTGTTGCAGTTAAACTCTTTTTCTAGAGGCTCCTTTAGCTGTTTAAAACTTTCATTTAAAGGCTCACTGCTGCTTTTCAGCTGTGAGAAACATTTCTGCAGTTTGTTTCCCACCCTCCCTCCCTGTTGGTATATGTTATAGTTGGTGGCTTTGCAGTTGCCCGCCCCTAGAGTAAATTTGATCTGGGACCCTCCTCCAGTCTAGTGTCATTACCTCATTCTACCCAGTACCGAGAGAACATTTGAGAAGGCCAATCAGCTTAGTTTCTGCTACTCCTTTCTCTCTTTCCACTTAAAAAAAAAAAATGTATCTGCTTTTACTGTATTTGTGTTTCTTCCTACTTTATTTTGCTTTTGTGTCATCTTAAAAGTACTCAATTGTATTTATTACTGCTTGGTGTAACTCATTCTAAGCCTTTTAGTTTAAGCACTTGGGCTTCAGACCAGTTGTTTTACATTAAGAAGGTTTGTGGTCTGCACTGTAGTGGCAGAACAGGTAGCTTACATCCTTCTAAGTTGGGAACTGCTGATTGAGGGCTCAATGTCTGTTATTCTAATAGTGTATTAATTCTGGTTTAAGCACTTGGGCTTCAGGCCAGTTATTTTACATTAAGAAGGTTTGTGGTCTGCACTCTTGTGGGAGGAGAGGCTGGACTCTGCCCTTCTGAGTTGGGAATTTCTAGTTAAAGGCTTATAGTGCCTGAATATTTGAACTGCTTCTTACTGAAATTGGTACACCTTGTTTGCTGTAGCATAGACTAGATCCAGGCCTGCTGAATCTAGCTTTATTTGTATAACTTGAGCACTAATCCAGGCATTCTTTAAAGTATTCAATTGTATTTATTACTGCTTGGTAGTAACTTGATTAAAGTGTAGCTATCATTCTAAGTCTTTTGGATTAAGCACTTGGGCTTCAGACCAGTTGTTTTACATTAGGAAGGTTTGTGGCCTGCACTGTGGTGGCAGGACAGGTAGCTTACATCCTTCTAAGTTGGGAGCTGCTGATTGAGGGCTCAGTGTCTTTTATTCTAAAAGTATATTAGTTCTGGTTTAAGCACTTGGGCTTCAGGTCAGTTATTTTACATTAAGAAGGTTTGTGGCCTGCACTCTTGTGGGAGGAGAGGCTGGACTCTGCCCTTCTGAGCTGGGAATTTCTGGTTAAAGGCTTATAGTGCCTGCATATTTGAACTGTTTCTTACTGAAATTGGTACACCTTGTTTGCTGTAGCATAGACTAGATCCAGGCCTGCTGAATCTAGCTTTGTTTGTATGCTTGTTGTTTGTTTGCTTGTTATTTCCCTGAAATGCTAATTCCACCTAAAACACAGCTTTTCAGCACTTCTGTGGATCCCTAGCGATATCTGCATTGCTTACTGTACTTATTTCCTTGTTTCACTTGAAACAAAGTTACTGTTTGTCATTTCTGCATTTAAGTTACCTGTAACACATTGCATTTAAGTTACCTGGCACTTGCTCACTAAGTCAGCACTAAAAAATTAAAAGCACTACACCCTCACAAACTCCCCTTGAGTACCTTGTTCCCCATTGGCCCTTTTTTCAATTATAAAGGAATTCCCAATACTATTCTAGCATGTCCAAAGGTCAGTTGTCAATCTCCTCTCCGGTCCAGCTGGTGAATCTGAGAATCTTGATGCAATGATACAACTGCCTCATGTACACAGACAACCCTCTCCTCCTCCCAGCAAATTCCAACACATGTGAGAGATGCAACCATATAGCCAAACTGGAGGCTAAGCTCTCTCAACTCAGTACTGGCATAACCAGTCAGGAGGAGAAGGAAACCACACTCACTACAATTCCAGTCTCACATAGACCTACCACGATAGCAAACCAAACACATAAACACACAAAAACATACTCGGAAGCTCTAAATAAAAATCTGCCTAAGCAGCAGAGACCTCCAAAGCAGACACCCAAGCAACCGCTACCCCAAAACAAAACACGTGCAACACATAGCTTGCAAAGCCAGTGTGCCGAACAGTCACAGCCCTTAAGGCTAAACAACACACCTGATACACTTGTAATAGGTGACTCAATCGTCAGGCACACTGACGTCCCGTTCTCCAGGCTGAACAAGGAGAAGATCACGGTGAGCTGCCTGTCGGGTACTAGGATCTGCCACATAACACAAGCACTCAGGTCACTCCAAGGCAAGTACAAATATGACTCAGTCATTGTCCATGCTGGTGTGAATGACCTGAGACGTACCTCCCTGGACTACATGAAAAGAGACATAGAGGAGCTCTCTGAGCATGTAGCCCAGGCCGGTATGACCCTGACCTTGAGTAGCATCTTACCCTCACCAAGAATAATGCCACAATATGAAGACAAGATGATCAATTTCAACAATTGGCTTAAGTATTGGTGTCATTCAAAGAGGATCCAATGCCTGTCAGCCTGGGATGACATGCTCGACAAGCCACGATGCTTAGGGACGGCTTGCACCTGTCACCCCTGGGCTTTTGGATATTGGCAAAGGCTCTTGCTACCCCCATAGTGCCTTTTTTAGGCAAGGCTCAAAAGACAAACCCACCTCCATAGGTATCACAAGGGATAAGAAACTAAGAGTAATGCTACTCAACGCCAGAAGTCTAAACCTCAAGATGCATGCACTCAAAACTCTCCTTAGCATGGAGAACATCGATATCTGTGCAGTAACAGAAACCTGGTTCAAGGCTCCCGAGAGCACCCCAGCACTACCAGGTTATACTTCATACCATGCTTTTCGGCTTCAAAACTTGGACCAAACCACAAAAGGAGGGGGAGTATCAATATTCGTCAAAGATACCCACACCTCCAGGTTGGTGGCACAGCACGAAGCATCAGAGGCTATCCATGTGCAACTAACAGTGGGTAAAACTGCCTTCCAGTTTATAGCCTGCTACAGACCACCCTCCCCAACCCAGGAACCCCACACGGCCTTCCTGAGAACACTGGAAAATATGAAGTTCTCTCCAAACACCATTATATTGGGCGACTTCAACTACCCAAACATAGACTGGGAGCATTACTCTAGCTCCAACACCCTAGCCCAAAGGTTCCTAGAATTTATAAACTCAAATGCTATGGAACAACTTGTTACCACTCCCACAAGAGGGGAAAACATACTGGACCTGATCATCACCAAAATGAGGACTCTATGCTCCAGACCAGAAGTGTATCCTCCACTGGTAAGATCAGACCATAAACTAATCTCACTGAATATTCACATCCGACCCCACCCCCTGCCCAGAAAACCACAGTGAAAAACTTCTCTAAAGCAAATTTCACACTCCTCAAAACTGAGGTGGAATCCTTCAAAGCCCCTGGGCCTGTGGAATATATGGCCCAGACCGCAGAATCCTTTATAAACACATTCTATGAACACCTTCAGGAATGCATGGATCATGCAATCCCAAATAAAACCAAGACCCAATCCTCCAAAGGCAGACGTCCTGTCTGGTGGACCCCAGCCATAAACAAACTATACAATAGAAGGAGGAAGCTACTACATGATAGAGCAAAATCCCAAAAAGGGAAGGCATCTCTGATCAGTATTAGCAAAAAACTATGGGCACTTATAAAATCGTCTAAGGCCAGCTTCGAGAGAAAAATTGCACAGGAAACTAAGGATAATCACAAGGCTTTCTTTAGTTATGTTAAGAACCTGGGTGGGAATTCACAGATATGCTCAGAATTAGTCCAAAATGACAATAAATACACCGAACCCACAGACATTGCCAACATCCTAGCTGACAGGTTCAGTGCAAACTTCTCCCCCCCTCCCCACCAAAAGGGCAAATATCTATCCCAGCAGAGTGCTGCCCCCCTGACATCTCAGATGCTCAGGTAAGAGCCGCCCTCTCCAAAGCAAAAAACACAGCATCAATGGGACCAGACGGTGTCCTGGGCTGCGTCCTACATGAACTCCAAGAAGAGCTAAACCCAAACATAAAACTACTGTTCAATCTCAGCCTTACTACAGGATATGTACCCAAAGAGTGGCGTACAGCAACAGTGGTCCCACTCCACAAAGGTGGTGCCTCAACGGATCCTGGAAACTATCGCCCCATAAGCCTGACTAGCTTGGTCTGCAAAGCTATGGAAAGGATCATCATGGACCTCATAAATAAAGATATTGGGGACCTAGACACTGGATCCTACCCAGTTTGGCTTTGTTAAGGGCAGATCCTGCCTCTTAAACCTGGTCGATTTCTTTGAAACAGTCACCAAGGCCATTGACGAGGGGAAGGTGGTCCACACAGCCTACCTGGACCTCGCAAAAGCCTTCGATACAATACCCCACTCAGGCATTATAGATAAGCTCACCAGCTTAAATATAAACCCCTATGTCACTAGATGGATTGCAAACTGGCTCAAGGACAGAACCCACATGGTTAGAATTGCTGGAGCCATGTCAGACTCCAAACCAGTTACAAGTGGCGTCCCACAAGGCTCAGTCCTGGGACCTCTCTTGTTCGGTATATATTTCTCGGAGGTACAGGCCAACATGGAAGGACTGTGACTGACCAAGTTCACAGATGATTGCAAACTGGACGCCATAATCGACTCTCCAGCCGACACAAGCATCCTCCAAAAGAGCCTCATAGAAACAGACAACTAGTGCCAGAGCCATGGCCTCAAGCTAAAAGCCAAAAAGTGTATAGTCATCCCCTTTGGCAAAAACAAAGTGCCCACAAATTACCACATAGGTGGTAATCCATTAAGTACAGAAGAAGTAATTAGGGACCTGGGGACCCAAGTTGATAGCAATCTCTCATTTGACAACCACGTGGCCAAAGTGGTTAGAAAAACATTTTATATAGCCCACCTAATCATGAAGGGATTCACATCTAGATCAGGGGAGGTCATCGTGCCTCTTTACTCATCCCTCATCAGGCCCATAATTGAGTACAATGCCCCTTTTGGGATGCACCTTACCAGACACCTTCAGCAACTGGAAAGACCCCAAAAGTACCTCACCAAGAGGATCAAAGGGCTCAAACAGATGCCATATGCTGCCCGGTTAAAGAAACTCCAGCTCTACTCAGTGGCATACCGTCTGCTCAGAGGCAGTCTGTGCCTGACATATAAAGCCATGTCCAACCCGGAATTAATGGACACGCTGCACCTCAGAAAATCCAAATCCCATCGAGCTACGCGCTCGAGAGACTTGAACCTCAGCACTGAAATAAATAGGACATGCTGGAGGGACAGATTCATAACCCAGAGGCTCCCTTCACTCTGGAACAAAATCCTAGTCCAGGTTAGGCAGAGTCCCTCATTGACTCTCTTCAACAGGAATCTTGATGAGTGGATGGGAGATCGTAGGTTTAACCCGGGTATCACTTCTGTGTCACTGTTAGACAGAGGCACAGTATACTAACCTCGAAAAAGGGCACAGCAAAATTAATTTAAAATGGGTGGAGAAAGCCAAACCCACTCTGGCTAGGCTTATAAATGCCCTAAGGCAGATAGCCTAGTATGAACCTATGAATGCATTTCTTGGCAGTGAGTTTTGGTCTGAGACTTTGGCACCAGTCATTTGTTTATGTTAGACTCTCTTGTATGATGTTTGTGTCATGGGGGAATCTATGATAGCTTCCAATTTGCAGTCATCTAAGACCTTGATCAGCTGAAGGCCCATGACATTAGCCTTTACCACCAAGTAGCAGATGACATATAGGACAGGTCCCAGCAAGGAGTCGACCAGTCTCATAGTGGAGGTGGTATCATCAATCATGACCTCATGGGTCTTGTTTGTCAGCCAGCTAGCAATCCAGTGAGTTATGTAAGGGTTTACACCAATTCTGTGATTTTGTCAACTATACCCAAGTGGGATATAGTATTGAACATCTTAGCCAGGTCCAGGTAAGGGTGGTATGCACTGTTTTCTCCTCATCCATTACTTTGGTGACCTCCTCAAAGAAGTTCACCAGGTATGGTAGGCATAATCCTCCTTTGACAAAGCCAGACTGGGTTGGGTCCAGTGACTTAAGGTTATCTATATATTTGTTGATCATTTCCATGATAATTTATTCCATGGATTTGCATATTAGAATAGCCAGACTATAAGGTCTGCAGTTTTCAGGTTGGTTGTTGATCTACCCTTGTGATGTGGGATAACCATTGCTGTCCTCCATTTTCATGGTACAATGCCTGTTTTGAAGCTATAGGTGAATAGTGACTCAAGTGATCATGACAGGTCATATTACAGATATTTGGGAGGCATCCTGGGATATTGTTGGGGCACACTTAGGTTGTACTTTTAGCCTTAACAAGCATTGCCAGGGCCTGTTCTCTGTTAACAGTTGGAGGGGGGTTATGCTAGTAGACATTTCAAGGAGAGAGACAGGGCAGTAGTGGGGGATAAAGTTTGAGATGATTTTGTCAGCCTGCAAATTTGCTATGTCTCTCTGCACTGTGAAGTTGCCTCCTTTGACCACCAGTTCAGCATACTGTTTTGTGCTGCCTTTGATGTTTTGGACATAGCTGTGTAAGGGCTTATAGTTGTCTTTAGCCTATGAGGCTTGACCTTGTAACTGACCTTCTTGGGCTTAATTAGTCCTCTTAGTTTACTGTCTAATTTAATTTACTAAGCTCCTATCATTATGAGAGCTGATCTTCCTGATTTTAACCATGACATTTTATCTTTTGTTATATAGCCTATTAAGGTTAGGATTCCACCAGTGTTGTTTGTTTTTAGAGGTTATTTTGGGCTTACTTTTAGTAGGTACAGTAGCCTCTATACAGCTATTTACATGGGTGTACAGGGTCTCTATAAACAATTCTGCATGCTTTGTTGTGAAATTGGGGTTGAAAGGGGTTTTGAATTTTGATAAACTATAGCTTAATAGGGTTCATAGGTTCATAGGTGTGTACTAGGCTAACGGCCCTGGAGCCTTTACAGGCCTAGCCCATAGGATTACCCTGGCATTGTGCCACCAAACCTTAGTTCCCAGTGTCTTTGTTGAGTAGAGCCATTGGAGTGATCCCCGGGGTGAATTTTCTATTTCCCATCCACTCATCAAGATTTCTCTTGAAGAGAGTCAGTGAGGTGCTGTGTTTGACATGTATGGGAAGTCTATTCCATAGCATGGGCACTCTCTAGGTTATGAACCTGTCCCTCCAGCTTGTTCTGTTGATTGTGGTAATGAGGTTGAGGTCTCTGGAGCGTGTGGTGCGGAGGGATTGGGATTTCTTTAGATGTATCATTTCTAACAGAGATGGGTCAGACATGGCTTTATAAGTCAAGCAGAGAGCGCCTCCAAGTAGGTGATATGAGAAAGAGAATAGTTGGAGTTTTTTGAGTCTGTCCATATAGGACAAGTATTTAAGGACTAGGATCCTCTTTGTGGGGTACTTTTGTGGAATTTCCAGTTGTTGCAGGTGTCTAGTGAGGTACATACCAAATGGGGCATTGTACTCTATGACTGGCCTAATGAGGGAAGAGTAGAGGGAGGCAATGACCTCTTTCTTCCTGGATGCAAAACCCTTAGTAATGAGATGTGCCACATAGAAGGACTTTCTGACCACAGTGGCAATGTGCTGATCAAAAGAGAGGTTGCTGTTTTAACCTGTGCAGCAGTAATACTGGGTGCCTGGCAATCTACTAGTATTGTGATTGGTCCTTTGATGGGGGAGAGAGTGGTAAAGTTGACACTGAATCTGTCGGCCAGTATGTTGGCAATATCCATTGGCTCGGTATAGGAGATACCATTGTGCAGTAGCTCAGAGCAAATCTGGGTATTGCTGTGGAGATTCTTTACATAACTATAGAAGGCCTTGTGTTTGTCTTTACTATCTGCTGCAGTTCTGTTTTCATAGCTAGCTTTAGAGGATTTGATGAGTGATCTCAGCTTTTTGTTGAGGCTGATAAGGGAGTTTTTCCAGTCTTGGGACTTCACCTTATCCCGCATCAGTTTCCTGCTTCTGTGGTAGAGTTTGTTTATGGCAGGGGACCACCAGATTGGCTTCCTTTTTTCGGAGGAGAGCGTCTTAGTTCTATCGGGTATGGCAAGATCCATGCATTTGTGTACATGTTCGTACAGTGCATTGGTGTATGATTCTGCGGTCATGCAGCTATTCTCCATTTGCATGGGTGCCGTGAAGTTAGCCACATCTGTTTTTAGGAGGCCAAAGTTAGCTTTGGAGAGATTTTTCATGGTGGTTACCTTTGCGGGGTGGGTGGGAGGGATGTGGATTTCCAAGGTGATTAGTTTGTAGTCAGATCTAACCAGAGAGGAGTTGACTATTGGTGTAGAGCAACAGTCGCCCATTTTAGTAATGACCAGGTCAAGGATTTTGCTACCTCTAGTGGGGGTAACAATGAGCTGGTCCAGGGCATTGAAATTAATGAATTTCAGGAAACATCGGGAAGTGTATTGGTACATGAGTAGTTTTCCCAATTAATGGAGGGGTAGTTGAAGTTGCCCAGTATGAGAGTATTAGGTTGGACCCTAATATTCTCCAGGGTGCTTAGGAATGTGGAGTGTGAGTCTAGGGACATATTTGGGGAGCTATATCAGGCTACAATCTGAATCGCTGTCTTACCCAATGTTAGCTGCACCTGAAGTATCTCTGATGCATTATGTTGGACTACCAGTCTGGAAGTGTGCGCATCCTTTATGAATATGGAAACACCACCGCCTTTGGAGCTTCGGTCCAAGTACTGGGGCCAAAAGGTATGGAATGATTTATAGCCTGGTAGTGCAGGGGTGCTTTCTGTTGCCTTGAACCAGGTCTTTGTTACAGCACAAATGTCAATGTTCTCCATTTTAAGGAGTGCTTCGAGCGAGTGCATTTTGAGATTTAGACTTCTAGCGTTGAGCAGCATGAACCTCAGATTGCATTTGTTTGCAGCTGCTATGGTGGTAATTTGGTCTTTGGAAGACCACCTAAAAAAGGCACTAAAGGGGTGGCAAGAGCCTTGGCCAGTATCTGGAAGCCCAGGGGTGACAGAAGCAGGCCATCTCTGGCAGAGCATCGAGGTCTGTCAATCATGTCATCCCAGACAGACAGATACTGTATCCCCTTAGAATGACACCAGAAACTTAGGGATTTACTAGGTTTATGGAGTTGATTTTTATTTTGAAGGAGACAACTTTGTGGCCCAATCTCTCCATTCAAAACTTGGCACTGTGGGGGAGTGGGGGGCAGCACTCTCCCATACTTGTGAGTACCAGGTCCAGTATGTTTGCACCTCTGGTGGGTATGTGCACTATCTGGTCAAGGGTATTTGTGTTAATAAAGGCCAGGAATCTTTGTGGCTGTGGGTATGAGGCAGTGTATATTTCTCAGTCTATACAGGGCAGCTAAAAATCTACCCATAAATAGAGTATTTGGTTTAATGTTGAGTGCCTTCAGTAGCTCTAGGTATGAGCTATGGGATTCTAGGGGCCTAGAGGGTGACATGTTGCTTGCTAGGATATGGCATGGGACTTTGTCTACGGTAATTTGCATGTAAATAAAGTCCAGGGCATTGTCCTGTTTAACCAATATAGAGTTATGCTTGTTACTAATACAGATTGAGGCTCCTCGAGTTGCTGTCCCTGTCTATGTAGCTGATGGTCTAAATGGGTGGAAGTCACTGAAGTTTTACACTGCCAGAGCACTTTCTGTGCATTAAATCCATGTCTCTGTAATGGCACAGATGTCTACATTTTCCAGAGTGAGGAGAGCTTGTAGGATGTGGAGTTTATTGTTTTGGCTCTTAGCATTGAGATTAACACCTTTAGGTTTCTTTGGGTTTTGTTTGCTATGTCAGTAGGTTTGTCAATTTGGCATTGCCTAAAAAAGGCTCCAAAGGGTGGATTAAGTTTTAGCCAATATAAAGAAGCCTAGGGTAGTCAGGTGCAGACCATCCTTTGTAAAGTAATGTGGTCTGTTAGTCATGTCCTCCCATGCTGACAAATATTGACCCCCCCCCCCAGAAAGACACCAGAAACTAAGCCAAAAATTAAAGTCAATCTTCTTTTGTTCATATTGTGGTATCATCCTTGGTGTAGGTAGAATGCAGTTCATTGCAAGCCACATACCTGCCTGAGCCACATTGTTGTTTGTAAGCATGAGGCAATTACTACACTGTCTTAGGATAACCATATCTATCAAGCTGGCTATGAAAATTGCATATCTGTGTTTTCCAGACCTGCATTTGTGTGGGCTGCTGTGGGTCACAGACTGGGTTATACAGAGGTCTCATTGCGTGATTTTTTTTTTGTTTGGCACTAGACTAGGTTAGAGCGTGCTTAGAATTGATAGTAGTGCTGTTTAATGAAGAAACTAGCTGCTCCAAGCTTGTCTCCACCCAGTGGCTTTATTTTAGTCACACTAAGTTAGAAGTTTCATTTCTAAGGTAAGTTTTATAGATAAAATTTACTCTCTGGGCATTTGTGTCTGTACAGGGCAATGTAACCTCTTGATTTAATAACACCAAGAAAGATTGCTTGAGAGTACAATGCTACAGCAAAACTTAAGCAACCTTGACAAGGCAATTTCAAGTATTAGGAACATTTAGAATGATTAAAGGAAAAATTAACAAATAAAGCAAAAATAAAGCAGTAGCACTCTAAATGTTTAACTTAAGTGCAAAGCAATACAATAAATATCTTATTTGCCAAGGATGGAGCAGGATAAGCTTAGGACACCCTCAGAATGTAGCTAGGGTGCCAAGCAGATGGGAGCACTGGAAAAAGGAGTAGGAGATAATTTGTTGTAAGGGAAGTTTACTCGAGTGCAATACTGGTTTGCTGGGAGAACACTTAGTATTTTGCATATATGGAAAGGAATGGGTGGAAAAGTACTTAAATAGGTTACACAACAAACAACAGCAATGAAAATGGGGAGAGAAGGACTTTGGAAGTCAGATTACCATAAGGGGTAAAAGCCAGAGGCAAAGCCTTTTAAACCCATAACAAGAAAAGATGGGAAAATTCAAACTGGAGCTCAAGTCCTGTGGTTATAATTTCAAAAACGTTTTGCTTCAGGCCTCAGTGGAAGGTGGAGCAGACTCAAAGAACAGGGGAAAACCAGTAGCAAGGTAAACAGAAGGGCATATAGTACAGCTTTAAGCAGGTATAGAGCTATAAAAAGTACTGACGCACAACTCTTGGAACAGAATTTAAAGTACTGCCACTACTGCAATCCCACCATAGATTAATGCACCAGATTACTGGAATAAAACTTTAAGCAGGTGTATACAGGTATAAAAAGTACCGAAGGACAAGTCCTGGAGCAGAATTCACAATGCTGCCGCTACTGCAATCTTTCCCCGACTAAAGTCCCAGATCATGCAGAAATTTATCAATAGCTCTGTAATAAAAGACTAAATGAGGCTCTAATATAGCAGGACATCAGAGTCCTGCCACAACTATAAAAGAAGCAACAAAATTGCCCAGACTGGGTTCAAAATTCAAAAAAGCTACCTTTCAAATGTAATTCTACTTATGAAAATAAAAGTGCAGTATAATGCCTATAATAATAATAATAATTATTATTATTGTTATTATTATATGGCATAACTACCACTGTCTCCCTAAATATATAGTTGTGGACTAAAATGCATTGTTATTTGGCAACAACTGCAGCTAGCAGGCATTGCCCACAAAAATATCTAGTATATTTTGCAGTGGTGCTTAACTTCCTAATAATTTAATGTGTTTGCTTTAGATAAGGGTTTATTTATTTTTTAACTGGTCAGATCATGTTCTGTCTTGAGAGTCCTTTTCACCCATGACCTAAGTCTAAAGCAATTAAGTATATATACAGACAACAATTTATTTTGTTGAGTAGTGAGATCTGTGGTAGCAGTAACATATGAGTTCAAGGTGGAGGTTGGATTACATTAAGGATCAGCTCTGACCCTTTCTTATTTGCAATGATGAATGACAGGTTGACAGACAAGATCAAACAGAAGTCCCCGTGGACTATGACGTTTGCAGATGACATTGTGATTTGTAGTGAGAGTAGGGAACAGGTTGAGAAGACCAAGGAGAGGTGGAGATATGCTTTAGAAAGGAGAGGGATGAAGGTCAGCTAAGACAGAATATATGTGTGTGAATGAGACGGAGGCTAGAGGAATGGTGAGGATGCAAGGAGTAGAGTTGGCAAAGGTGGATGAGTTTAAATACTTGGGATCAACAGTTCAAAGTAATGGTGAGTGTGGAAGAGAGGTGAAGAAGAGAGTGCAGGCAGTGTAGAGTGGATGGAGAAGAGTGTCAGGAATGATTTGTGACAGACTGGTACCAGTAAGAGTGAAAGGGAAGGTCTACAAGAGGGTAGTGAGACCAGCTATGTTATATGGGATAGAGACACTGTCACTGACAAAAAGGCAGGAGACAGAGCTGGATGTGGCAGAGATAAAGACGTTAATATTTTCACTGGGTGTGATGAGGATGAACAGGATTAGAACTGAGTATATTAGAGGGTCAGCTCAGGTTGGATGATTTGGAGACAAAGCCAGAGAGGCAAAATTGCATTGGTTTGAACATGTGCTGAGGAGGGATGCTAGTATTTTAGGAGAGGATGCTAAGGATGAAACTGCCAGATAAGAGGAAAAGAGGAAAGCTTAAGGTAAGGTTTATGGATGTGGTGAGAGAGGTGGTTGGTGTGACAGAGCAAGATGCAGATGACAGGAAGAAATGGAAACAGATGATCCACTGTGGTGTCCCCTAACGGGAGCAGCTGAAAGAAGAAGAAAACAGACTACAATTTGTGTGTGCATGTGTGTGTGTGTGTGTGTGTGTGTGTGTGTGTGTGTGTGTGTGTGTGTGTGTGTCTGTGTATACACATGCAAACAGAATATATACAAGTAAGCATTAAGTGGATTGAAATCACAGTTAAGCTAACACATATTCATAAAATGAACCAGTGGTGCAGTTTAGACAAATCCCTACAAATTACATATTTGGCATAAATGCTAAAAGGAACCAGAAGGATGGAAGAAGGAAATATATACACTGTACTTGTAAAGCTGTTACAAATTGATAGGTAAGATGAATTTTCATGAAATGACCTCTTATGCATGGCATGTTCCTTGATAATTCTCAGTGAGGCAAGTCAGGAAGAAGGATCATAACAAACTGAAAATGTTCTATTACCAGGTTGAAGAGACATTTGGAACTGTCTGTATTGATGGCACCATTCCACTGAAATTTAGCACAGACGATCAGTATTGATTCCTCTAGCTTATTAAACTGTGGGAGACTAAATAGCGAGAGACTGCAGTTTGTGAACAAAAGCATTTGAAAAATCGTCAAGACAAAACAATAATTGGTCCTCTAAGTAAAAGAAATATAGCTTTTGAATGGTAATACAGTGATAGTCACTTTGAACAGAATGGGGAGGGGTTGGGGTGACTGGCCAAATGTGCTCATGTTATTTTGTACCCATTCAGAATTACTAGGATTCCCAAGGGCACTTAAAGGAAAGATGTATGCCAGTCTCAAAAAAAAAAAAAAAAAAACATATTTAATCAGTGCACTCCTGTTGTGTCATTTTTCAAGTTAGACATTAAGGGGATGGGAGGGTGGCCTAATGGTTAAGGTGTTTGCCTTACAAACACAAGGTGCAGAGTTTGAGTCTCACAAAGGATAATTGGCTAGGCTTACAATGGCCCGCAAGGGCAGTTAGCTTTAGTACTAACCTATGAACCTATGAAAGCAAGGTACCCTCTGCTTATGTATTCAGTGGCTCAGGTGGACATAAAAGAGGCCAATACACTTCTTAATCTGTATGAAGGGCATTTTGATCTCGCTTGAAAATAGGATATATCTAGTCAGGAGTAACCTAAGCAACAAGAATATAAGAAAATAAGCTAATTAATTAATTTAATTGGTAAAGGTAGAGATCTCACTTTACATACTATAAAAGCAAAGTGTATGACATTTAGCATTCAAAAGATTCTCCATAGAGTGGCACATAGTATATAGTGGTACACGATTTCATTCCTCTAGGATTATACTTAACCTCCACTTTATCATCTAAAATATACTTACAGTAACTCAAAAAGCAAGAGTAACAGGCAGTCACAAAAGGAATTCTCCAACAACTAAAATATAGCATACAAATATTTGACTATAACCAGAATGACAAAACTAACAACTTTAAAATGATAAACAGAGTATGTGTCTTCATAATTAAAGCTGCCAAAAGATAACACTTATGCATCACAACAGAAAATGAAGACAAGCTAAATATCAAAGTGCAGGCAAACCAGCAACCATATATATTTTTTTCATTTACAAGCTATGGAATATAAAAAAAAACAACCCAACATTCACCGAAAAAATAAATATTTGTAATTTATACTAATGTGTTCAGATCTGAAGGAGATAACTACCAGTGCCGATAAATCATCTTCTAAAAAGAGGCAAGGCCTCCCCTTCTTTACTACCTCATCCTATCAGAGCACACACAGCAGTACAGCAAAATGATCTCATAAAGCCATTCAAACTAAATGTAAAACAACACCTGAAAGAAATGAGCAAAGGTAGCTGTGGACAACATAGAAATCACAAGCCAGGTAAGTCTGAAGACCATGTGAACCTTACCAAATATCACCTTCAAAATACACTCCCACTTCCATGAGTGAAAATGTGTCAGGCTGGGATGAACTGGAAGGTCTTACCCATCTGAATGTCAAGGTTACTCTTGAAAGAGACACAGGTGTCACTATGCATAATATGCAGGAGTAAATTGCTACAGAAATGAGGCAGCCACTGAGTCATAAGTCTATTGCTCCAAAATGGTTTACGTATATGTTGATGGAGGATGAAATCCTTTGTTTAGATCTTTGTGTAGCCAAGTCTTTCTGTGAAGGTATAATAGATCTATTAGGATGGAAGGTTTGATGGAACAGAATGCCTGAGTTACGAGTTCCACTCGAGAGTCTGTATGAGTCAGAGGATAATTATAGGTTTTCGAATCTGGCTTGGTGACTAAGGGTTTTCTATCTCAAACAAACACACACACCCACACACGCGCACACACATACACACACACACACACACACACACACACACACACACACACACACACACACACACATAAACCCACACAAAAACACCACTGAGAACAGAGGAATAAGGAATTTCAACTGTGCATTTAGATTTATTTATGTATTTATAGGTTTGATGTATTAGCAATATTATTTATTTATTTATTATTTTATTTATTTCAGTTTGATTACCGGGGAAGTCCACTGGGCCAAGAAGAACCCATTTTCAGTGGAGGCCCAGGGAGAAAAGCTCCAAAGGCAGTACAACCAAGGAATATAATGCATGAGAAGAATACAAAAGAATGTCCACACAGCAAGAATACATAGTAAGAACACTGCAAATGCAAATTTACAATAGAATGTACACACAGCAAAAAATACAAAGAAGAACACAGCAAATGCTAAAGAAAAAACAACAAAAATTTTTTTTTTTTTTTTGTGAACAAAATTTGCAAAATTTTCAATGTTTTCATCCTTACAGTGAAGTTAGAGTCAGCTAAAAGTATTTAGCTAGAATTAGAGTGCATAAGGTGCAGGAGTACAGGAGCTTAGTTTACAGGAACCTTGGAATTACGTAGGGTGAAAGCAAGAACATTTTCATTTTGAAGATAGGTGTAAGAAAAGTTGGGTTTTAAAGTATTCTGTGTTAGGTATGGTTCTAAGAGAAGGAGGGAGAGAGTTCCATTTCCTACCTAGAGAGAAGGATAGTAGTTGCTGGCCAGCGGGATGTTTAGATCTGGGGACAGAGATTAGATTTTGGTGTTCAGATCTTAATGATCGGTTGGGAATGTAAGGGGGAAGGATGTTGGATAGAGCAGGGCATTTTTCTGGGTAGAATATTAATTTATGAGTGGTTGTTAGTTGGAGATAGTCAAGGTGGTTTGGGAGTTCTAGCCAGTTTAGAGCTTGAAGGGAGAGGCAGTGGTGGGTTGAGTTTTTGGATTTAGTGGCAAATTTAGAGATTTTATTATAGCAAGCTTCAAGTTTGGAGGAGAGGGAGGCAGACAGATTAGTTAGGAGAGGGGCTCCATAAAGTAGAGAGGGAAGGAGGTAGGAAGTAGCTAAGGTTTGCCTAGAGGATTTTGAAAGAAATAGATTATTCCTGTAGAGCATACCTAACTTTTGGTGGGTTTTTTTATGTTTTGTTGAATGTGGAGGTCGAATTTAAGGCGTTCGTCAATGGTTATGCCAAGGAGTTTAGCATAGGGTACCACTTCTATAGAGGTGTTGGTTTGGCTGAGGATGTTGAAAGTGTTTTTGTCAAAGGAGAAAGCCTTGGTAGGGAGGAAAATTAGTATTTTGGATTTACTGGAGTTGAGGGAGAGATGGTTTTGGTGCATCCAGTTTTCTGTAGTGGAAAAAGCTGTTTGTGTTTTGGAGAGAAGTTCAGAAAAATTGGGGGCGGCACAGACTAAGGTAGAGTCATCAGTGTATTGGATGACTGTTGAGTCAGGGAGAGCAGTGTGAAGGTTGTTTATGAAGATGTTGAAAAGTATGGGACCGAGGATGGATCCCTGAGGAACGCCGGTAGGAGTAGGTAAGAAGGAGGAGGTAGAGTTCTTCCATCTGACAGCCTGAGATCTGTCAGAGAGGTAACTGGAGAACCAGGAAAGAGTATTAGTGGAAAGATTGAGGTTGGAGAGGTGGTAGAGTAGGTGAGTATGGGAGATGGTGTCAAAGGCTTTAGATAGGTCTAGCAGAACAGTGGATACAAGAAGTCCAGAATCTCGGGCTTGATTAACTGTTTCTAAGAAGGAAAGTAGGGCAGTTATGGTGCTGTGGCCTGGACGGAAACTGTGTTGGGTGGGTGTAAGTAACTGATTCTCTGTTAAGTAGGGTAAAAGTTGGTGGTGGACACATTTCTCTAGAATTTGTGATATTGGAGAGAGTAGGGCTATAGGGAGAAAGTTAGAAATGGAGTTGTTTTTACCTCCTTTATGAAGTGGTAGAATGTAAGCTGAACGCCAGAGTTTGGGAACGTATGACTCTTGTAAGGATCGGTTAATCAGGATACTAATTGGTAGAGCAATTCCTTCGGCTGCGCATTTGAGGAAGGAGTGGGGAAGGTTGTCGGGGGCATTGGAGCAAGGTTTTAGTTTGGTTAAGAGCTTCTTTATGAATGTAGTGGAAACTGGTTTGAGTTGAAATATGGAGTGACAGTCATTAGAAGAGTTTAGGAAGTTGGAAGGGTTGTTGTTAGGGAATGTTTTGGTTAGTTTGGCTATAGAATCAGTAAAGAAAGTGTTGAAGAGAGAGCTCAGTTCATTGTCAGTTAAACTAGGGTCAGGGCAGGGGTTATTTCGAGATCTAGGATGGAGAAGAGAGTTGACAGACTTCCAGAATTGTTTTGGGTTGTTATGATTAGTAGACTGAAGTTTGTTGTAGTAGTTATTTTTGTCCCAGGTGATTAGTTTTTTTACTTGGTTGCGGAGTTGGGTATATTGGAGCAAGGCAGAAGACTGTTTACTTTTTTGATAAAGCTTCCAACATTTGTCTCTGAGCTGCATGGCGTGTTTGGTCCCTTTGGTCAGCCAAGGAGCAGAATTGGTTTTGATTTGTTTGTTTCTAAGGGGGGCTAGGGAGTTAAGGGTATTTAGGAAGATGAAGTTAAAGTGTTCTATGGCATTGTTGAGGGAGAGAGTGTAAAGGATTTGCCAGTTGATTTGTTTGAATATGTTAGAGAAAATTCTGGGGTTGAAGTTGTTAAGGTTACGAGTTTGGATGTAATGATGTTGGCATAGAGAGGGGTTAGCTGAGCGATGAATGAAGGCGGGTAGATGGTCACTAAAGGAGTCAGGGATAGTTCCTGATAGAGAGATTTTGTTTGGATGTGAGACTAAAATCCAATCTAAGATGGATCCTGGGGGGTGGTTTTTGTTAGGCCTGGTTGTAGAATGGATTACTTGGGAGAAGTTGAAAAGGTTGATAGCTAGGGAGGGGGAAGGTGTGTTGATTTTGTTCCAATCAATGTTGATGTCGCCTAGAATAAATGTTTCATATTTTATTTCAGATGAGGCCCAGTGGAGAATATTCTCCAGGGTAGAGATATTGTCGCCTGGGGAGATGTATAAAGAAATGAAGCAGATATTTTTATGTTTATTGAGTTGGAGCAGACAAGCAGTTATTTCAGTATTTTTGAATAGAGGGGTTGGGATTTGTAGGGGGATTATGGAGAGAAGGTTAGAGTAGATTAGGGCAGAGCTTCCACCTTTTTTGTTTATTCGGTCACTCCTGAGGATGTTGAAACCTGGAGGTAAGATTTCAGAATCAGAGATATGGGGTTTTAGCCAGGTTTCAGAGACGGCTAAGATGTCAGGTTGGTTGTGATTAATCCAGGCGTGAACATGGTGAATTTTGTTGTTAAGGCTCTGGGCATTGATAGTGAAGACCTTAAGAGGGCAAGGAGAGGAATGAGGAGAAGGAGTAGTAGGAGGGAGAGGCGTATTTGAAGTGGGGGAGGAGGGGGAAGAAGGGAAGGAGTTGGTTGTACTGAGGCTGGGGCCAGGGTTAGGGTGAATGTCTCCAGATAAGGCAAGGAAATTATGAGAGGTAACTTTAAGTGTTTTAAGTTTGGAGAGTAGGAGGTTGTTTGGGGTTGGTGGGAATGTAAGAGAAAGGCTTTTTGTAGAGGAGGAGAGTATTTTGGGATGGAAGAGGTGTAGTAGGTGTATTTGGATAAGGGAGGGGGAAATGGAGTGGAAGTGAGTGAGTAGAGGAGGTAGTGGGTGGGAGAAAGTGATAGTATGTGTAGTAGGCAGGAATGGGTGAGTTACTGAACAGTAAGAAGTAGCGTGATGGAGAGGAATGAGAAAGATGAGGAGAGAGAAGGGGAGTCTAAGGGAAAAGAGAATTTGGGAGTACATGTTTGAATGGGTGGGGTAAGGGATGGAGAAAATAAGACAGTAGAAGAGAGTGGTTTTGGAGAGATTGTGAAGGAGTGGAATGAGGATATAAAGTAGGAGAGGAGAGGGTAGGGTAAGGGTAGTGAGAAGTGGGAGGGGTAAGAGAGGTTGGAGAAATAAGAGGAGGTTTAAGAGTGGTTAATTGATGTAGGAATTGATGGAGGAGGGAAAGACTGTGATTGGTTGAAACAAATGGAGGGTGGAGTTGGTGAGGTATAAATGTGGAGGTGTTGGGGGCGGGTGAGATTTGGGGGCAGGGTAGGGGAGCGGAGTGAGCCCGTAGGGCGAACGGAGTGGGAAGAGCCAGAGGAGGAGAAAACTGTGGAAGACAATCAGTAAAGAGTGAGTATTCAGAAGGTAAGTTTAACAAGTTTATCAGAGATGTGAGGATAGGGAAGGTAAGTGAAGGAGAGGAGGAAGGGTAGTGAGATGAGCAGAGAAGAGGAGTTAGAGGGTAGAATGCAAAGGAGAAAGACAGAGGGGGAAGGAAGATACTTCAGAAAGGGAGTAGAGGAGGGCTGAGTAAAGGAAAGGAAGGCTGAGAGTTCTGGACAGTAGAGAGGGAGAGAGCAGAGGAATGGAGGTAGAGGGCTATAGTAGGGGAGATAAGGAAGGAGAGGGAAAAATAGAGGGAACAGTAAGAGGTAGTGCAGCGCTGAATAAATGGGGACCCTGATATTAATGTTTGACTATTTGTTTTAAAAGGGTAAGTGAACTGACTCCCAGACATTTATTAACACATGACCCAGGTTTACTACAGAGTACATACAGAACAAAGTGTAGCAGCTCATCCTCCAAACACAAAACAGTGCATCAATTAATCAAACAGTGCAGGAGAGAGAGAGTACATTAACTTGTTCCCTGAGCTAGAACACCAATGAACTTACTTAGCAAAAATAAATACTCCAAAAGATAATTATAGCTAAAATCTACAAAAATATAAATACATAAATAAATAAAAATGCTTAGCTACACTTCCTCTGTTTTTGAGTAGCACATATGTATGAGGGAGTGACGAAACTTCAGAATCCTAGTCAGTTTTCAGCTGTTTCAGTAGGTTAGTGGCTCATTAGAATGGTGATATGCAGGCCTTGTTTGGAGTCCTAGTTAAAATACACTCCTCTTTGGTACTGTACTGCTGGACTTTGAGCAGGGTCTTTACCTCCAAAAGCTTCTAACTGAGATAGGTGCATAGGTAAGTACTAGGCTAACTACCTTTGTGGGCAGTTTTTAAACCTAGTCAGTTTCCCTCTTTGTGCTCAAAATAACCTATCCCATTTGGTTATAGACTGGCCTTACCTATCCCATGGTCAATAATTATATATTATCCCTAATGGGAATAACTGGGAATCATACCATAGATAATCTGAGGGGACCCATGCATGGGATAAAGCAGTTAGGAACCGCCATTAGTAGTACAGGAGGCAGTCCTGGGGTAAATTTTCTGTTTCCCATCCATAGATCCAAGTTGTGCTTGAACGTGGATAGGGATGAACTTCATTTTATGTGAATGTGTAGTCTTTTCCACAATAGCTGTATCCTATGAGAGATATATCTTTCCCCCCAAACCATTCTGTTGATGTTGCAAAAAAGGTTTTGATCTCTAGACCAAGTATTTCTGATACCATTTAATTTGCTGACATGCAATAAATCCATCAGTAATGGACAGGAGGATGCCTTGTATGCCAGACACAGGTCACCTCTTAGCAGTCTGTAGGATACCGAATATAGTGACAGGGCTTTGAGTCAGTCCATGTAGGACATATTGTTTAGACCTTGTATCCTTTTAGTAACATATCTTTGTGGACATTACATTTGTTGAATGTGTCTGGACAGATACATGCCAAAGGGGGCATTATATTCAATAATAAATAATAATAAATAATAAAGGCTGAATAAATGGGGACAATGACATCACTAGATCTAAACGAATCCCTTTGTTTACAAGCTGTGCAATATAAAAGGACTTCCTTACAACAACAGACACATGTTGGTCAACGTTAGGTCATTTTCCACATAAGTTCTCCAAATTCTGAACAAGAGGGTCAACTCTTAGAGGCACAGTAGTTCACTGGGATAGATGACTTCCCAAAGGATACAGTAATGCATTACTATTATTAGTGGTAGTATTAACATGAGATACTAGTTTATTTGAGCTTGAGTTCAAGCAAGCAGGTTAATCCCCACAGTATACTTCAATAAAAATAGTAGCTCAGGCCCTTGCACTCTGCTAACCACTACCACTAAATCTCTTTATTAACAAAAAACAATAAATCAGTCTTAAGTAAAATGTTATTTTGCACTACAATATAATGTTACCTACGTTTGCTGTAGATACATTTCAGTTGTCTGCTATGCATCTATATATGTGCATGTATACTTCGAGGAGGACTGACTTTTCCTTAATCATCATCATCTCTTAGGTGACTATTGTGATGCTCTTAGTATATTTTATAATGACTGGTGACCACAACTATCTAAGGTAAGCAGGACTGGACAATTTCTGTAAATCTTAAATACCTGTTGCAATTCTATAATGAACAATAACTACAACTATATTGCGTAACAAAGACTGCACATTTTGTTTATGTCTTAATTACAAATTGTACCTTTTGCCTGTAATTCTGTCATTAATAATAGCAATAAGAATGAAAAAGATGTTTTACAGTTATAATGGTATATGCATACATATCAATCAAACAGCATACTGACTAAATTAATTAAAATAGTTCATTCAAAAGTTGTCTTAAGTGACAGCTACATACAAAATGAAAGTGAAAAAGATGCAGAAGGCATAATATGTTGATGCAAATCTGAGACATAGCTGAAAGGTTCTAAGAGGATTACCCCATCTGCCATTCAACAAACAATAACCATATATATGCAGAAATGGTGCAGAAAAACATACTGAGGTCAAGACATTTCGTCCCCTTTGTTTCAAAATGAAATGCTATCAACTGCAAATGAAGAGCAGCACACTTGAATTAAAGGCAGACTATATGAAATAAACCTGAAATTAAAAATACAAATGTAAACTTTGTCATTCAGTTGTACAAATGTCTATAGCTCTTACCTTACTATAGGATATGCCATCAAACACTGAAGTTATTTCAGCAGGTGTAGATACACTCACAATTATAGGATGAGAAGACAGCAAGGCATCGTCTGCCATAACAGGAAAGAAATCATCTACCAGCATTTGATCCAACTGAAAAAAAAAATAATAAAAATATCAGTCATTTTGGAATCAACTGTAAGCAATGCAATACTGCTTGTCAGCAGTATTAGTATTTATCTGACTGATGCCATGCAGTGTTTTATGAAGTGCCACGGTTTATATTCCACAAAGGGAGATGAAACCATAGGGCTTCATAACCCTCAACTGTCCAGCTTTTTACCGCTTACTTTTGCTCTGTTCATTATAAAAATCATGTTTTTATTGAAAATTACTGAGAATTGAAGTCACTAAATGATGACATACATTTCATTTTCAGGTATCCTATCCCTCAAAAAATGCATGATAACACAAACCTTATTATTCTAGCTGCAGTCTAAGTTTATAAGAGCAATCTTTAAAATTTGTCCCTAATTTTGGGCCTTTATCGCCCTGTTATTTTAAACTTTGTCCAGATTTCTTGCACTTAGGTTGAGAGGTATGTTGGCCATTCATAAAACATAATTTTCCACATTGTAACCAGTTGGAGTGCTTAAAACAACTTCAGAATGGCCTGAAAATGCAAGTTATACACCGAATCCAATACCACAGCAGTGGTCTGATCAGTTGTATAAAACTGAATGGACCAGTTCTAAATAAAGTGAGAAGTTCACATGTACATTCTGAATAAGGAAAAAGGTGTGCCCACATGACAAAAGGAGACTGTTGAGACCAAACTTGCAATGCTACAATAAACATACATGAAGCAAACGGGATTTCTGCTGAGCCTGAAGAACCATATGCAGATTTAGCACCTGAAGTGATTGCTTCAAGACACTGGAGGAATTACAAGCTCCAAAATGAAACTAAACATCTCTGAGAGTTTAAACCTTATAAAGTAAGACTGCATAAGAGAAGGCATTTGTAGATGTGCTCTATAACTTGTCTGAGGATACCTAGAGGTAGTGACTAGCAATTTTAGGACTTTGTTATAAGGTTGTCCTTCAAGTTCTCATTCAGATGTAACAATAAAATTATTTTCTATATTAAGCATTCTGTTTAAGCATGCCATACCTTGTAAGTCTCTAAGTGCTTCAGAAGGATATATAGGCAAACAGTTGCAACCTCATGTACTAGTACACTTCATAGCAGGAAGGCCTGAAACCTAACTGCCTAAAACAGAAAATGGCAAATCTATTGTTTAGAAAAGAGGTGACATTACATTACTTTAGATATATTTGATGGCAGAATGATACAATAACCCTATCTGGCTTGCCCTTTTAAGTGTTATATTATGTTATATTATGTCTCCCTTCAGAGCTTACCTTTCCAGTTATTCTTTTTCTGTTACCATCTTGAAGGCATCTGAGGATTTCCACTCCACTAATAGTTCTAATAATCCATTCCATGGGTTCACGGCATTCTCACTGAAAAAGTACTTTTGCAGATCCAAGGAGTAGTTAGTCCTTGCAAAAATGCTGTCTGCATTCACATTGCTGTGTGTCATTTCTGCACAGAAAAGCCCAGCTATATCTCCCTACAACAGTACCATGTTCTCCCTGTCTCTCTGGTTTCAAGTGAGAAGAACTCTAGCTCCTCTAGCCTCAGTCATATTCCTTCCCCAGCATCTGACAGACTACTCTGGTTACTCTGGTAACTATTAGCAGTCTAATGTCCATTTTCTTATATGGCCAATAGAATTGCACACAGCACTGAAACCATGATCTGATCAAGTCCCTGTAGATAGAAAAATGTTGCCCTTTTGCTTCTGGAATCTATCCCCCTGGGATATACCCTTGCATTCATTTATCCGCTGCTACTGCCCTCACACTCTGCTGGCAGTCCAGGCAAGGTGTACTCAACACCTTCAGATCCTTTTGCTGCTCTTCTGTGATAAGTCCCATGCCTCTCAGCTGATAATTCACACCAAGATTGTTTGGGGTCAAGTAAAGTATTTTATATCTGGTTGCATTAAATGTCATCTTCATTTCTCTCCACTTGTTCAATTTTTCCAAATCCTTCACTATAATCTATTCCCCATCATCCACTGCCACACCTGTGTTTGGGTCAGCAGCAAAAAGGTTGATCCTGTTTCTTTATTCCCTCAAGCATGTCAGAAATCAACAAACTGAAGAGTGCTGACACCAAAAAAGACCCCCCCTATGATGGCCCAGTAGTCACTTTCCTTCATTATACTGTCTCTATCACCTCTGTGCCCTACCAACAACTATGCAGCTATCTAGTTGCTCATTTTTGGTCCTACTGTAACCTGTCAGGTTTCCTATCAGTGTCTTTTGTGGGACTTGCCATGATCACATGCTGGTTGCTGTCTTGGATGTTGACATCCTCCAGAAATTCTTTCCCCTTCAAAGTTCAATCTCTCAACGAATTTCCCTGCAACTGCTCTTAAGCTAACAGACTTTCAGGTCCTCAGATTTTCTCTCTCCACTTTGTACAAGAGTTCCCCAGCTGCTGGCTTCTAGTCCTTTGGGACTTCTATAGTAATCACTAATCAGTGGTCTGATGACTATCTCTCCATCAGGGTATCTGTGAACACACCAACCTGATTTCTGTGGACTGTGTGAATTGCCCATCTAATCCTTGTGTTGTGTCCTTCCTGTGGATAGCCAGTTCCCTTTGATGATCCTCTCTCTCCCTCTCTACCCTGATGTCTGCCCATTGATCTCCCCAGTTTGGTCTGCTGACTTCCCATCATAGGAATCTCCCTTTGCTTTCCTCTTTGAAGACCAAATCAAAATATGTTGCACTGTGCTATATCTAGGACTTCTGCAACCTCCCTCCTGTCTTTCTTTAGCCTGGTCAGTTTTGAGTTTCCATTCCTGATTTGTGATATGTACCAAAACAGCCTTTCCTCCTTCCCTTCTTGATCCCTTCTGATAAGTACCTTTTAATTTTGTCCTTTGCTGGCTAGCCAACATTGTTGGCTTTTCTCTAGTTTCCTTGTAATGCGCTTTTTCAACTTCCCCATTCCCTTCTTTCTACTTTTTGTAAACATTATATTTTGCCCAAATTAGTAAGATTACATTGCTGTATAGCCATGCTGATCTTCTCTTTTTGTCTCTATACACCTTCCTCACATCCTTGTCCGTAGTTGTAGATAGTGCCTCCCCGTTCCATTCCGATTGCGGTTTACTCTCGATATTTGCTCCCGGTCTGTTAATGGATCCTTGTCCACCTCCCTCAGCACAGAAAACCCCACTTTTCTAACATCCCAAATCATTGTCTTTGCCTCTTTATTTATTTTTACCCTTGCCTTATTCTAAAGCATGCAGTAGCTAACAGTGCCTAAAGCTGGATACCCAAGACAAGCTCCACATTTAATAAGACAATGTCCAAAATTTTGCCATTTATGAAACAGTCCTCCACCATCTGGCTCAAGCCCTCACAGTCCAAGAACTCAGTAGCTCCTGTACTTGTTCTACCTCCCTAGAGCTTAGAATCTTCCAGTCTGCTTGGGGGGGGGGTTCAAATTCCCCAAGAGTATTAACTTCTTTCTCCTATTCCACTCTTATTGTCTCTCCTCCAGTTTCTCATGCTCACTTCTTGTTGTATTAGATGAATGATCTGTATTATCAATGCCCTAGTTTCCCCTGTCCTCTACTGTAATCTAGCTTCTAGTCCTGATTATTACTTATTACTTATTTATTTGACATTTTTTTACCAGGATAATCTGGCTGAGTAGAAGCTCTTTTTCAGTGGAGGCCCGGAGAGAAAAGTTCCACAGTAAGACAAGTTATTACATCTCAATATCTGCTAAGATACAATAGTAAAATGTTTAAATACTATATGCAGGCAAAGCAGATAGAACACATTAATACACAGATCACAATGACTAGTAAAATACGATAGCAAACATCAATACTGTATGCATATGTTACAGATATAACACAATATTATACACAACTATTTTACAATGATTTTTGGTTATTATCTGCTTTGGTGTTCTTCCTTCTCACTAACCTCTTAACTGATACCCTCCTTTATGTAGATTGGCATTCCATCCTCATCTGTTCATTCTAACTAATCTATATTCTACCAAATCCATGCCCTAGCGCTTCGTTTACTAGCACATGTTTCTGAGATACCAGCAATATCTACCCTTCCCTCCTGCCTCACTTTCTTCAGTTCCTCCATCTTCCTACTCAGATTTATTGTCCTGTAAAGTAATACTTCCCTGTCAGGGTCCAAATCACCCTTATTATTCCTCTGTAATATTCTGTGTCTCTTTTTACCTCCTGTCTACTGCCTAAACATCTACCCCACTTTTGATTCTGCCTCTTTCCCTTCCCTTTCCACCTTAGTTTAAATGTACCATCACTGGGACTTGACTTTCTAACCCAGTACATAGCATAGCTGTTCAGTCTAAGATGGAGCCTGTCACTTTCATACAGATGGATTCTTTGCTAGGTATCCCTCATCCTGCTGCTAGGCCTAAGCCTTTCCCTCTTGCCTACAGTTGCAGCCAGTCATTATACTCCTTAATCCTTTCTTTCTTCTGCTTGCTAGCTGCTAGTGTAGGTAACACATTTGGAAATGCTTCCACTAACCACTTCTTCTTTCATGTTTCTCAGCCACCATCATGGCCCTGCTTGTTACCACCTAAGCTGCCTCCTCTGACAGATCGAGCACCATATATCTCAGCCCTGTGGTCAATGCTTCATATGCTTTACTCAGTCCAGAATTTCCCTCCTATTCTGTTTAACTAGATTTAGCTGATTATATGCTTGCTACATCCTAAACATATTTACAAGGGTAATCATTTTGGTGGCAACTCCCAAAAAGTGAAAATCACACATATATGTAAGCAGTAATGCTCCTGCATCCTCATTTTTTATGCTAGTTTAGTTGATGGCATGTGTTATTTAATTGGATTTCTATGATAATTTTATATGTGTTTTATTTGTATTTTAATATGTATTTCTATTTATGAAGTGTTTTACGTTTGTGTATGATACATTCAAATTTACCTCTTTGGGGTCAAACAATGTTTGGCAAAGTCTTTCTACTGCATTTTCTTGTCAATAGTTATATAAATTGAATCCTAGGTTAGAGTGGTTATTTTCTGTTGTTACAGGGAGTGTTTTTGCTTTACATTATTCACTTCATGTTTCTTCCGAAAGTGCTTCATTTCCTATTTGTGGCATTTATGCTTTCACTTTCATCAGTTTGTTTTTTACCTTTTTGGATGTATTTCACAGCTCCTGATCAAATAACATAGCTAACTTTGAGTTTTCAGTTTTTGTTATAAAATATGTTAACTTGTATCCTGATTATTTTCTACTTCATATTTTTATTAATATTATGTAGACTTAATAATGTATTTCATTTGGGCTAAGTATTTCAGGATTTTGTTGTGTGTTCTTTATTGATTTGCTGTTTTTTATGTATTTGTTGATTTTACTTTGAAGTACTTATGTATTTAATAGATTGTCCTTGCTATTTGACTTTTCAAGATGGTGGCAGCTTATTGGATTTTGAAGTCTGTGAGAGAATAGGGATCTATGACTGAATGTGAGTTCAAGGTAGTCCATAACAGCTTTTTCCTTTGCATACAGCAGATCTAATGCACAGGTAGAATTATGGGGCTCAACTGGGTACCTGGAAGTGATGCCATTCTTTCCCTACCTGGATGTGCAAGCATTCTTAGAATGCATTTAAACAGCAACAAGTGCATGTCTGCAGCTGCTTAAATGTGTGACTGCCAGAATATGAAAACAACAAAAAAGTTATTACATATTATTATGTACATGTTCATATACGTATAGCTGTTTTACTGCATTGATGCACTGACTTCTGCTTAAAGCAAACAGATTCTTTGTTTAACAAGTAACAAGATGATCATTCATACAATGCAGCAAAGAGGCAGTTGTTTGCCATGCTGTATAAACGAAATTCAGTACATGTAAGTGTACGTAGGCACAGCAGTGTATGTGTGAACAGAGCAAACAGGACACTTCTGGAGACCCCGTTTTGGTCCTCATATTTAGTTACATTTTTTTTTAGTTCATTTACTTTGGTTGAATGTGTTGAAGGGAATAGTCAATGGTGGCATCCCTCTGGACACAAAATGATTGGAACAGGTCTGATTAGATGTGAAAATATGTAAGGTAGGGAAAATGAGGCCTAAACAGCCGGGAGGGAGACTCCTGATAGGATTTCATAGTATTCACTAGTATAAGCAGATAAAATATTATTAGTGTTAAAAAGCAGAAAGCTTTTCAAAGCAAGATGAAACTGTTCACTCTCTTAAATAATGGCTCACCACTTTGATACCATTCATTATTAAGGCTGAAAATTCACAACATAGAGATCTTACTGCTCTGACACAATAACTACAATATATTATTGCATGCATGCTTTATTTAACTGGCTTTCTATGATAATGTTATACATGTTTTATTTATATTTCAATATGTATTATTTGTATTTATGCAGTGTTTTACATTTATGCACAGTATCTTCAAATTCACCTCTTTGTGATGAAACAACGTCTGGCAAAGTCTGCCTGCTTCATTTGTATGTGGGGGTCTGTAATTTGACTCCTATTTTACAGGAGCTATTTTCTGATGATTTAGTTTTTCATAATTGCTGTATAAAAGAGGCTTTTATAAGAAAAGAACAGTAGAATAATAGTACTATTCATCATGAAACTAGTTCCACAGACCATTAAGTTGGAATTCAGTGCAAATGTTCACCAGTGCTAAAATTAAAGGTCATTTAAAAAATTTACCAGAGGTTAGCTGAAATGGTGAACTCATGGAAAAGCACTACAAGGACTTAACTTTCAGTCATATATATATATATGTATGTGTGTGTGTATGTATATATATATATATATATATATATATATATATATATATATATATATATATATATATATATATATATATATATATATATATATATATATATATATGTATATGTATATATATATATATATATATATATATATATATGTAGGTTTACCATCAAAATTTCAAAGGCTCCTTCTTGAAAAGTGTATGGCCGAAAGTACATTTTCAAAGTTTCACAATGCTGAAATGGAATAATACAAAATCATAATAATAAAAGTAAAGCTTAATTTGTTATTATAAGTTCGGCATTGAGAATGGAGAGCCCGGTACAGTAAGGATTGGTGAATTTACCATTTTATTCACTGTAGTGTGATCTCAGAGCTGGTATATATAATTTACAAGGGTTTTGGGGGGTGCAGGGGGGGCTGCACCTACTAAAATGTGAAAGGACATACGGACTTTCAAAACCAGAAGTCTGGTATGTCGAATGCTGATCGTTGTGTTTCTGACGTTCAACATTTAGGCTAGATGTTTTTGTTTTCGACACTGTAGCTCAGTCTTTTGCTTAAAAAATGTTTTGTCTTTGAAATTTTGATGGTACATATATTTATATATAGATTATTTTTTTTCTTTTAATTCAAAAGTTGAAATGTTAGCTTTAGCACCAATAATGTTGGTTACTGGGAACACAAATAATCCTCTTTCTATTTAATATAAAACTATTAAAGCCATTTAATATATAAACATTTGTATTCTTTATTGCGAATCTGGACAAAGACCAATTGAATACTTGCTATTATTATGTTTATGTCTTAGTTTGGTGTTGAAAATAATTAAAACAGTGCAGGAATGTGCAAAAAAAATGGATACTTACGTATTATCGCAACCAGATTGCCAGTGTGTCATAATTCTTCAATGTATGGACAAATGACTCGTGTTTTTGCAGGGGTAGGTAAGCTACTAAGTAGGTATGTCTGACATTGGGTAATCTGTCAGAAAGAGGAATTGCATCCAGAAAAAAGAAGGTTATTACCTCTCTGTACTCCTCCCTTATTAGACCTATAATTGAGTATAATGCCCTGTTTGGTATGTACCTCTCCAAACACCTGCACTAACTGGAAAGGCCAAGGAAATACATCACAAAGAGAATCTATGGCCTCCAACACCTATCTTATGTGGACAGGCTTAAATCACTATCACTCTCCTCGGTATCATACAGATTGTTCAGAGGTGATCTGTGTCTCACCTACAAGGCAATGTCAGACCCTGCCCTACTGGAGATGCTGCATATCTGTAAGTCTAACTCCTCCCACATCACCCGCTCAATAGGCCTAAATGTAATTCTAATATGCAACATCAACAAAACCTGCTGGAGAGACAAGTTTGTCTCCCAGAGGCTGCCCCATCTTTGGAATAGACTTCCCATACATGTCAAACAGAGTACCTCACTGATCCTCTTCAAACACAGCCTTGATGAGTGGATGGGAAACCATAACTTTGTTCCCATGGGTTCCACCTTTGTCCCTAATTGACAGTGGTGACAGGTGCTGACTGAGGTTTCTTTTTTTTTGGATAAACTCTTGGCTAGGCTTGTAAGGGCCCCAGGGCCATTAGCCTAGTAATCTCCTAAGATCCTATGAATAAGTCTCAAATTCCTCTTTAAGGATGGTGAGAATACATAACTATGGAAAGCTCCTCCAAAATAACACAGGGTGAGTATGTTCTGTTGAGGAAATTACTGCGGTGACTGTACACTTACAGGTTGGGACTTCAGTAACCTTTACTAGTTTCTTTCATCTTATCAACTGAATGGGGGGAGTGGGAGGAGAATGGGGAGCAATTGAACATGGCATCCAGGAATATAAGCACTCCTTCTACCAGATCACGAGATCTATATATTTCTAAACATGACCAACACAGTACAATTGTAAACCTTTTTTCAATTATAATTTCCCTTACAGCATACTATAAACAAGTTCAGTTCAATAACGGATACAGAAAAGTTCATGAGGTATACACTGCCTGCACCCAGCTTGCCGCCTGATACTTGCCTCAAACGTGATAAGTTTTCTTCATAAACATATACTCAAAACATAGCAGCTGACATTTAGTAAATTGCCACCTCACCCCAACAGCAAAAGTTGAACTTCTGAAATATACAGGACCCACACGTAATACCACTTCTGTACTATGAAATCTATAAACACAGTCTGTGTTAACAGCAACTAAGAATGGAAACAACACACATCCTGCCTTCACTCACGATGTGTTTTATCACACACATGATGGCATTCAGGGTCTAAAGTCCACGAACAACGTTTTTCACTTCTTTTAACAAGTTATACCTGTCACATCTACATCTTCCTCTTTTTCGTTTGGATTCCACAACCTGCATACTTTCTGGATTCAACAACTTCCAGTACCAGCCATTTGGAATCTGGTTGCGATAATATGTAAGTACCAGAAAATGTAAGTGGCCGAAGTGACATTTTTGTTTTGTTTTTCTGTACTGTTCAGTTTTCTTAATTTTGTGTGTTAAAATGCCTGGCTTGTTAAGTACTAAAAGGAATAGCAGCTGAATATAAATTCCATAGGGATATATCAATTGAAATATTGAAATGCTGAAATGTGCAATTTGTTGCTCAATAAATTTCATTGAATTATTTAGTAAGATGTCAAACTAGAGTGAAAGACATCAATGGTTAACTCTTTTTATGTGTCTGGTCACTTGGTGAGTCATCATTTAGGAGAAAATAATTTGGCTGAGAACAACAACTGATCAAATGCATCTTTGTTGACCAGACTATATTAATATTAGAGTTTGGTGATTTGGAATATGTTATATTAGAGAAGGTGTGAAAGTGCTTTTCGTATGCATATGGGTTGTTGGAGGAAGGAGTCCATACAAAAAAAAATGTTAGAGAAGCTCCATTCAGCTGCTCATCTCTTTGGTTAAGTTACCATTGATTAAGCAAACAATGTTTTTAAGTCTGAGGTTTAGAAATTTTCTTTTTGGACTGTCCTACAGGAAGTAACAACTGTTTCTCCTAACAATGCCTCAGTTTTCGAGGCAGATCAGGCTAATGATAGCCAAGCTCTCCACTGTACTCCTATCAACTGTTTATTATTGTCTGAAATCTATAAATTGGACATGAATGCCTTAAACAAACTGTCAACAGTAAACACTAAATTCTTTAACAAAAAAGGCACATTTCTATTGATGTTCTGACAAGCCATATTAACATAACCAATGTAATATATTCACAATATGTAAAATTAAGGTTTCTATCTCATTAGAGAGATATGATTGAGAGAGTGTATGCAAATCAGATGGCTCTGAAACCTGCAGACAAGAGAAATAGTCTTGGCATATCTGGATTTCCTAAAAATAAGTTTGTGAAACAGATCCCTCATAGACTGGTTCACAGGCTTTCATTTAGTTGATAGGGACTTACTAGAAGTTCAAGTGCTATGATTATAAACATCTGGCTATTACTCTTTCATTATCAGGTCTCCATGTTATGGCATTCACTGCCCCATCAGTCATAGATGACCCATTAATACACCGCTTTTTATAAAGTACAAGGAGAACTGACAAGGTATATTACTTTTTACCCATGTATCAAGTATGTTTCAACCCCACCATTCGTAAATTTTATGGTCAGATTCAGAACAACTCTTCTATCACAAATATTACCTTTACTATGAGTTAAACAACACAAGAAAATGAACTGGATCCAAACTTTACAACTAGCCCAATATTAAATAAAACATTAAAACTGTGTTTTTATGATTATTACACTTACATTATGCAGAGAAGCTCACTAAAATGTCATTGTGTTAATAGCTTTGAGCACAGTTGTCTTTTGGCAGGGGAGAACCTGCCCTTAATTTCACATTCTGTTTAAATATATGACTCTTGCTTTCTAGGTAGGCATGTAACTGACATCAAGGTTGTCACAAGTACCTTAAAAAAATGACCAGATTAAAACCTCTAAACTGATCACACAAAGTAAAGAAATAACAGGGCTGTTATTTTTGTTTAAATTCTTTCATTCTGACATAAGATCCTTCCTAGACAGACAAATGACAGTAAAATATCACTGAACCACTCACTATACATCCATCCATAACCCTTTTTCCCATTGTGTACATGGCGTGGGGATGTCACTTCAGTAGTGAAAATCATCTCAAGCCAATGTTTACACCACAGGGTGGTTAGCCCTGTTATAGCATTCCATTCGCATCACTCACACTTGCACACACTCTCACATACGGACAATTTAGACTGTCCAATCCACCTACTGCATGCCTTTGGAATGTGGGAGGAAACCAGAAGCAACCCTTGTGACTACAGGGAGGACATGTACACTCCACACAGAAGGCACCACAGCCAAGAATCGAACCGAGAACATCTTGGTGTGAGGCGACAACGCTAACCGCTACACCACCATAGCCACCCACAACTCACTATGCACACAGAATCACTTAATTAACTAATCACCAATTAATCAATCATCTATCTATCTATTGATCTATCTGTCTGTCTATCTATCTATCTATCTATCTATCTATCTATCTATCTATCTTTCATTTTTTGTATTTGTTTACTGGGAAAGTCTGATTGAGCAAAGCCAATTTTCAGTAGAAGGCAAGGGAAAAATGTTCCAATAGTGCAATCATATAGCATCACAGAAAACATTAACATCAAGAAAGACATAAGTGCAAGCTCCTAATGTGACAGCATTACTACAAGTAAGGCAGAAGTAAGAACAGATAGACACTCCTTTCCATCATGCAGAATGATTCTGAGCTGAAAAAGAAACATGCAATACAAATAGTCCATCACATTATAAAAAGTACATACATTTCTAACACATTTGAGAACAAAGTGTACTTATGAAAGGCAAACATCCTATTACTAATGTGGTACAAAAAGTGAATGTTTTTAACAGCCTTGTTAATAAAAGAACTTACAAAAGTTAATGATATTATTATGATGTAAGTGTAAGACTGAATATGACATTCTCATTTTCATTGCAAATATAGAATTACACCATATCACTGCATACGCTTCTAAGCAGAAGGTATAATTTAGTAAAATATATTGAATATAAAAATGTAGTACGTAGAAGAATACAGATAATCTTAGGACATGTGCTTTGACAAATCTATTTCACTTTTAGATGTTCTTCTGATGCAGTAATAAACAAGGCCTGCAGCCTGGCTGACTGTAATTGCTATTATGTTCCATTGTTTTGATATACACACGTAATATAGTGAACTCCTATAAATACTGTAGTTTTATGTAAAACTGAAGCTCTGATTTAGGGACTGCAGCTATCTAAATGGTGTATACCACTTAATTATATTTCTAAAGACAAGAGGCAGAATTCAGAAGGGTTACCATGAGGTAGAAGTGTACACCTCACAGAATTAATTTCTGGTTCAGTGACAGCCCTACCACAGTATTGCACCACTTTATGATGCAGCTCTATGCCTGGCTATCTCTGAAGCATCCTGGAAATACCGATGAGTACTTATGCAGCAGAGTGATTTAGAGAATCACTATGCTGAGGAAGATACCTTGGACACCCATGTTAATGAACACAGCAAAAAGCTGGCATTCACCCAGTCATGTTAGAAGAAAGTGTTAGGGAGTTTAGTGGACAGGTAGTGGTGGTGTGTGCATATGTGTGTGTGTGTGTGTGTGTGTGTGTGTGTGTGTGTGTGTGTGTGTGTGTGTGTGTGTGTGTGTGTGTGTGTGTGTGTGTGTGTGTGTGTGTGCGTCTGTTTGCCGAGAAGGTCAGGAATGGTAAGTTGATAGGTAGGGTAGGGGTGTGTGTGTGTGTGTGTGTGTGTGTGTGTGTGTGTGTGTGTGTGTGTGTGTGTGTGTGTGTGTGTGTGTGTGTGTGTGTGTGCGTGTGTGTGTGTGTGCGTCTGTTTGCCAAGAAGGTCAGGAATGGTAAGTTGATAGGTAGGGTAGGGGTGTGTGTGTGTGTGTGTGTGTGTGTGTGTGTGTGTGTGTGTGTGTGTGTGTGTGTGTGTGTGTGTTTATGCATGAGTGAATGGATGAGTATGTTCCTGAGTGCAATTGGACAGAGGGATCAGAGTGTGTGTGTGTGTGTGTGTGTGTGTGTGTGTGTGTGTGTGTGTGTGTGTGTGTGTGTGTGTGTGTGTGTGTGTGTGTGTGTGTGTGTGTGTGTGTGTGTGTGTGTGTGTGTGTGTGTGTGTGAGTGTGTGTGTGTGTGTTTATGCATGAGTGAATGGATGAGTATGTTCCTGAGTGCAATGGACAGAGGGATCAGAGTGTGTGTGTGTGTGTGTGTGTGTGTGTGTGTGTGTGTGTGTGTGTGTGTGTGTGTGTGTGTGTGTGTGTGTGTGTGTGTGTGTGTGTGTGTGTGTGTGTGTGTGTGTGTGTGTGTGTGTGAGTGTGCGTGCATGTGTGGTCAAGAATGTGTGAATATGAGTCTGTGTGGGGTTCATACCTTAACATTTCCCTACAGTTATGAGCAAACACTGCAACATTGGAGGGAAACAGACACCAGGGATAACTCTTTATAGCATGCTTTAAAGGCATTTAAGTAATAATAGAACAAAGTTTTGCAGCATGAAAGAAATGGGTAGGGGGAGCACTAGACATCATGTGCCTTCTGCTGCTGTAAGGAGTCAAAAGAAGTGGTATGGGTACAGTCTAAAGATGACCTCTGGTGCCTTCTATATACGTATAATAAGCATGAATCATTGTACAATGCTCTGAGGACTCCATACTGAAATATCAGGACTTGCACACCAAAAGAAAGAGTGAAAATACAGAACAAGAGGGAATATCAGACACAGCTTTTCTCCTTCAAATTTCTTTTTCGCAAAGGGATAACCCCTCCACCCACTGATGCATGGACCATGCCTTGCACATAAACCCAAATTTATATATACCAATTCAAGATCACCGTACCTTGGAGAAAAAGGAATATTACAAGAAATGGCAATCTCAGACTTAGTATATGTAAGCCTTGGTTTTAATTCATTCAGTCTCCACAATCTGATTAGCAATCAGAGTCCTTACATTTTAAATAGTTAGCACTTCTGAGGCATATCAAGAAGAAAGTAAAGTGATTATATGTTTTAGCTTGCCTGGCAATGTTTGGAGATCTTACAGATTGAACTGGAGGCTGTCCATGGGAAAAGAGAAATCTGGTGTGCCCTGCTCATATTCTTATCACTGTGACCTTGTCTGGGAATCTTGTCCAGAAAACAGATGGATGGAATGATACAGGACTGGATGGATGGATGGAAATTTTGAACAGCAAGCTTCAGACCACATATAGTATAAAATTAACATTACCCTGAGATTTGTATTAAATTTAGATAAGGACTAGAATTTAAGAATTAATGGAGACTATTGAATCTAAAATATTTATTGTTCTGAAAAACTAACTAAATAAATAAAATTCCATTTCATGAGATGAAATCCAGGAATAACATGGTTTTAAGTATAATTTCTAGTCATTACTATATGAGTTGAAATCGGAGAACAATATCCATAATTTTTTAGTATAATATCTGGTCTTTACCATGATTTCATTATAATTTTCTAGTGCATCTATATCTGAAAATTTAAAACAGATTGTGAATGCAAAACAGACAACAAAGCAAGCAGATGGCATTATAGGTAATAAATAATACAAATAAATGAAGGCTGTGGTGAATGCATACTCTTGCCTAAACTAGTAAATTTCAGTAAAAATATTGTTGCTTTCTAATACTTGCATAGTCCAGATCTGAAATTTACTGGCATTTGTTTTTGTAACAAAAAAAATGGAAAATTGGTGTACCTGAAAATAATTGACTCATACGTATTCTGTCAGAAGTATATTGTATGCACTAGTCATTTTAAATTAGTAACACTGTAGATTATAGCAGGAAAAAAGTCATTAAGGAAAACTAATGTAATATTTTTAGCATTATTTTATTTGCCATTATTAGAAACATTAGACTTTTAAGCAGAAAGAAATTTAATATTAAAGTGAAAGATTTCAGAGCAGATATGTATTGATAACATAAGAAAGGATGTTTTACTATTTTTCAAGCTTAGCAGGTAAAATCAGATTACGGGTTAGGGTGGTGTTGAAAGGTATGCCTAGGACAAGTATCTTCAGAAATACATTATTAATTTTATATTTGACAAAGGAGTAATCCCTTTAATTCATGCTAGATATTTTTTCCAGCTATCTCTTTATGATATAACCTCTTCAGACCAAATTACTTAATGAGAAGGTAAGCCCAGTATAGTGTTAATGCTGCTTTCATCCCCAGAACATGGCACTTTTATGCTGAACAGCTCAGAATAACTACCATTTCTTTCCGTACTTGACAACCTTACTCTTGTTATTAAAGGACCATATTTTACAATACATAGGAGGACATAAGTGGCCGAATGGAGAGACGATAAGTAAGCAAACAAAGCAGAGTAGTATTGCTTGACTTGAATTCATGCTCAAGTCTTGGTGAGTACCTTCATGAGGTGGACCCTGTTTTTCACAAAATATCAACAAGATGACACTGATATATAGACTGTATTTTATATAACATACATCATGGATAGAAGTAGGTTAAAAATAAAAAAAAAAAAAAACTAGCAGGGTGCACATGACCCAGGATAACAAAGTGTCCAATCCTGGTAGGTGCGCTGGTGCCAGGGCTGCAAAAGATGCCAGTGTAAAATCCTCAAGATATGGAAAAATTCCTCCAATGGGGCTAGGCCAAGCCCAGTGGGAGGATGGCCTCCATGTTGTAGAAATAAGTAGCAGTCCACAAAAATCACAAAAACTGATAAGCAAAAAAAAGACAACAGAGTGGACTACTGAGGATAAGAAAACAATTATGTATTATTATTATGCAAGAAGCTCAGAATTTCCAGACAGAAGATATACAAAAAATTAAGAGAGAAATTGGAGGAAAGAAAAATACTTCCACAAGAAAAACTGTCAGAAGCTTCAAATAAAAATCTGTGTTCATTAATACAACAGATTTATGAATAATGTTGTGTAGACCAAGAAACCTTGCTCCATTTGGAAAAAGAAACATCTGGGAAGTGTGAAAATATAAAGAACAAAAGCTAGTGACTTTTGAAAGGTATAAAAAAGAAATATGGACATGGGAAAGAGAGATCTGATATGCCTCAATATTTATGCAAAGGAGAAAGCCAAATTAATCAACATAAAAACACAGCCCCAAAGATATTCGAAGAAAAATAGAGGCAAAGGCATCCAGTTATGGAAAATTTTACATTAGAAAAATAAGATCACAAAGATGGAGCATAGAACAGAAGAATAGTCAAGTAGAAGTTAAAAAAATAGAAGTTGAAGTTACTGAATACTTATGAAGTAAAGGATTTAGTGTAGAAGGTCAAACATAGGTTGCATCACACCATGATGGAATGAGTCCCCAAAGTAAGGAGAAATGGGAGGATCGGGAGACATCTAAAGAAGAAATATGGACATGGAAAAGAAAGACATTTATTATGGTGTAATATTTATGCAAAGGAAAAAGCAACATTAATCAATATGAAAAGAGCAGCACCAAAGATATTTGTGAAAAATACAGGCAAAGGCATCCAGACATGAAAAATTTTACAATACAAAAAAATAAGAAAATAAACAGGAAAAGTAGAAAAAAGGATTAGTAATGGAGAAGTTAAAGAAATAGAAACCGTGGTTATGGGTTACCTGTGAAGTGAAGGATTTAGTGTAGAAAATCTTACTCAGAAAACACCACTGCAGGATAGAACAATGGTCCCCAAATTAAGGAGAAACCACTGAAGTGAGAAACATCTGATCAGTTGTCATATGAAGATACTTTGGAGCCTTCCACAGAAAACCTGTACAAACGTTCAGGTGGAGTTGCACAGCAAGGACAGGAACAAGATCCTGTGGTAACTCTGATGCAGTCAATGTTTTGGAGTGATAGGCCATTGAGTTCCCATATGAAACAGCAACGGATGATGCAGGATGAAACTGAAGAGAATGTGGTACAGGAAGATACTTTGGAATTTTCTATAGAATGCCTGCAGGAAATGAAGAACAAAGAATGAGCCCTCCCTTTAGAAGAAAATGATCTAGGAAAAGAGTTGATTTAATAGAGATAGACATATTAAGATCAATGAAAGAAATAGACTACAGAAAGCCAATAAAACCCAAAACGTTAGAACTTTGATAAAACAAATGAACACAGTCATTAGGACTGTCCATAGAGATTCATGTGATATAACAGAAGTATTTATTTATTTATTTATTTTACATTTGTTGACCGGGCTAGTCTAACTGGATATATGTCCATTTTCAGTAGAGGCCCGGGGAGAAAAGCTCCAACCATCAGCAGTGACAAAAAATACAATATATAGTAATAGTCAAGTGGATTACAGTACATCAGCTACATAGTACATTAGCTAGATAGGTCCGAACAAAAGTTTTACAGAGTAATTTAGTAGGTTTAAGCTAAGATTAAATACAGAGAACAAAAAACATGAAATTAAAGAATTTTTTTTTTTTTTTTTTTTTTAGTACTACAGATAGGTGAGATAAAACAGTAGAGTAGAGAAGTATAGAGAGAGCAGGAGGTGAAAGAGATATCAGTCTGGGTTAGAGCAGGGACACAGCCAGTGAGTTGTAAGATATTCTTTCAGATGCTTTTTAAAAAGAATAGTGGAAGCAAGGGAGGAAAGTTCAGTAGGAAGCTGGTTCCAGATTTTCCCTACTGTGTTGGTGAAAAGTGAGTCTCCAGCCTTGTTATTTGACTTAATAGTGGAAACTAGAAGCTTATTAGCTGAGCGTAGTATAGCAAGATTTTTGTAGGGTGAAATCAGGTTAATGAGGATAGGGGTATTTTTAGGGTGGTAAAGGATCTTTTGGGTGATAACAATTTGTTGATAAAGTAGTTGGTTCTTCAGTTCTAGCCATCAAAGTTGTTTTAGATTAAGACAGTGGTGAGTTCTAAAGGTGGTGCCGGTGACAAATCTGGCTATGTTATTGTGACGGGTGGAAAGTTTGGTAAGGTTGTTTTTTGATAGATTGGTATATATTGCCAAAGCATAGAACAGGGTAGAGATAAGGTGGGTCTGGGCAATAGTTATTCTGGCTGAAGGGGAAAGGAAGGGTTTGATTCTGTAAAGAGTGCCTAGTTTTTTGTTGACTGACTTTATAGTAGAGTTAATGTGGTCATCAAAACTAAGGTTATTATCAATTGTTACTCCTCGTAGATGGGTTGAAGTATCTGGGGATATGTTAGTTGCATTGTTAGAGGTTATTTTGAAGTGCAGTTGAGGTGACTTATGAGTTGGAGCAAAGAGCAATAACTTTGTTTTTTTGGGGTTCAGGAGGAGGCAGTGTTGCATGAACCAATTTTCAACACTGCTAAATACTGTTTGGGTGAGAGACTGGAGAGAGGTTATGGTCTTGAACAAATTAAAGTAGAGTCATCTGCATATTGTATGCAGGTGGCCTGAGGAATTTTGGTATGTAGGTCATTGATAAACAATGAGAAGAGTAGAGGTCCTAAAATAGAGCCTTGGGGTACTCCAGTGTTCACAGGAAGGGATTTTGAAAGATTATTATCCCACAATACTGCTTGTTGTCTGTTTTCCAGATAGGATTTAAACCAATTTAATGCTTGTGTGTCAAGAGATTGGGCTTTTAGAATGTCTATAAGGATATTATGGTTGACCATATCAAAGGCTTTTGAAAGGTCAATAAATAATGCAGAGGAAAAAGTGTTATTGTTATGATTTTTGTTTATGGAGTCAGAAAAGGATAGAAGGACAGTTGTTGTGCTATGGAAAGGCCTAAAGCCATGTTGGCAGTTGGCAAGTAGATTATTTTGGTAAGTAAAGAGGATATACTGTTGTGCAGCTAAATTAATAACAGAAAAAGTCTTACCACACAAACACAGAGCAGTAAGGGAAAGGAAGGGGAGAAATCGAACGCCATCATGGAAGTATCAAATAGAGAAAACTATAAAGCAATTAAGGTAAGAAGTGTCACTGTTAGAAGACTATAGATGAGGGAACAGATCAACAAAAATACTCAGAAAGATAGACATGATAAAAGCAATGTGCATCAGAACAAATCAGGATCTATTGTGCACTATCACAAATAATAAACTAAAAATATCAGCACAGGCAGAAATACTTAGAAGATATGCAGATAAATATAAAGAAAAACTACAAAATAAACAATTTATTGATGACCCAAAACAGTTTTACAGAGAATTGGGAGACAAGGGAAAAGGAATTGAAACACCACCAAAAAAAGAAGAAATGGATACATTTTGGAGAAATATCTATGAAGATCCTGTGGAACGTGACAAAGATGCTAAATGATAGAAAAATTAAAAGAAAGAATAAGAAGTTCAAATGTACAGGATATGAAACGGGATGAAGTAACGGCCAGTGAGACTGAAACAACATTAAGAAGAGCTCCTAACTGGAAAACCCAGGCCCAGATTCAATACCTAACTTTGGCCAAAAGTATTAACATCTTTACATGAAAATTTAGCCATGAGTAAGAACTATTTATATGCGCACCCTGAACAGACACCAGCCTAGTTAACAACAGGAAAAACAATACTCTTACTGAAAAATGAACCCACAAGCTACCCTAAAAATTATAGAACAATAACTTGCCTTCCTGCAATGTATAAACTATAAGCTGGAATTGATGGCAACAGAGTTTATAGTCATTTAGAAGAAAAATCAATTGTGGCAATAGAACAAAAAGGTAGTAAAAGAAAAGCATATGGAACAAAGGATTAATTATTGTTAAATAAAGTAATAATGAAGAATTATAAAAAGGGAGAACCCAGGTATGGCATGGATAGACTACAAAAAAACATTTGGCATTATCATATAGTCATGGATAAAAGAGTCCATAAAAATTTATAAGATCCACCCTACACTGATCAATTACATTACAGCGACCATGAAACAGTGGCACAACACGTTGCAGTTAAGCCATGATAAAGGACAAATTATTATTTCAGGGATAAAAATTCAAAGGAGATATTCCAGGGTGACTCTGTCACAGCTGTTCTTTTGTCTTGCCCTTAAACCATTAGGTTGCCTACTTAACGGATTAGGTCATGGCTACAACTTGGCTCCCAGAAAACAACTAAGTGTAAAGACTTCTCATCTTCTTTTTGTAGATGATTTAAAACTCTATAGTCCATCAGGGACTGAAAGCACAACCGCAAGTAGTCATAACCTTTTTAGATGATATAAGAATGTAATTTGGTCGTGATAACTGTGCAAAAGCAACCTTTAAAGCTGGAAAGCTACAGCACCAGGAAAACCTCAGTTTGGAACAGGAAGAACTTGAGCAAGAGGTAGTGTATAAATATTTGGGGATTGATGAAAGATCAACAACAAAACATGAACAAATGTGAATAAAATTTAGTAAGCAATATCTTACAAGATTAAAATTAATAACGAAAACAGTGTTGACATCTAGGAACAAAGTCCTAGCTATAAACCAATTTGCTCTTCCTGTTCTAACTTACAGTTTTGAAGTGATTCACTGGCCCCAAAAGTTGTTGAATAGGTTAGATAGGAAAACAAGAAGGATACTTCATGTTCATCAAATGATTTATAAAAATCAGTACATACCGACATTATATATTCCCAGTTCTGAAGGAGGTATGGGCCTCCTCAAAATTGATTACATGTATAGATCTGCAGTCATGGGACTGCATACATATCTGCTGACCTCACAAGACCCAAACATAGTGAAAGTTTTGAAATATGAGGAGAATAAGTCTAAGGTGACTTCTCTGCTTAGTTTAGTAGAAGCATCAAGCAGGAATGGAAATCAGATCAAAAATAGATAAAAATCAGGTAGCAAATTAATGTGCCAAAAACAAAAGAAACAATATAAGGTGAAGGATCAGATGAGAAAACAAGTTATCTGGAAAATGTATAAATATAGCTGCAAGTTTAGAAAACTCTTGGGACAACCTCATGCTGATCAGGATCACAGGCAGGAATGGTTAGGAAGAAATTAATTTAAACCACATGACAAAAGATTAATATTGGTGGTCCAAGACAGTGGACTACATACACATTGGTTTACAAAGTCTGTTAAAAATGTGGGAGAAACAGTCAAATGTAATTTTTTTCTAAAATAGAATTAGAAACAGTTGCACATCTTATTGCTGTTTGTGATATACTAATGGCAGGAGGACTGTATACTGAAAGGCATAATAATGTGGCAAGACTAGTGCATTGGGGATTGTGCAAATATTATAATACTGAGGGAGCTGAAAACCACTGGAAACATGAGCCACAAAGCATCATAGAGAATGATAAAGTTTATATTACATGGGATCATCCATTACCAGCAGTCAAAAATAGATGTGAGAAAACCAGATATAGTAGTCCAAAAAAGAAGACAAAAGTAGAATTGATTATTGAAATTGCTACACCCAGTGACTACAGTGTTTTACATACAGACAGGCACAAAGTCATAAAATACAGGGATTTGCAGCCAGGTAAAGGGCAGTGTGGAAGAAGGATACCTAGACAGTTCCAGTAGTAGAAGGAGCGATGGGTCTTATAAAAAAGAATTTACAATCCCACTTAGATATGTTACCGCTACATGTAACTCTATACAAATTGCAGAAGGAGTCATTACTGGGCACATTGTGGGTGCTGCAAAGAGTGCTTCTGGCTAACATCAAAGATTGAAACAATACTAATTTCATGAACTTAGTCATATTTTGACTTTGGAATGGGGTCCATTACCATAATTGTATTAGAAACCCAAAAGACATGGAGAAATAGAAAAAGAGGGCATAATAAAAGTGATGTCCTTCTAGTGGCCTAGTCTGCTGCAAAAGTTGTTCTAGGAAGTGTATCCATTAGAAACCATTGTCTGACAGTTGGTGCAGAGATTAAGGATGCAACCTTTAGTCAATGCAGTACAGGGTTTGATTCCATCAGCTTAGCCCTTATTTGCTTACTGTGTGATCTTGAGCAAATCTCTTAACCAGGCATTGTTCCATGTCTGCTCTTGAAAAGCAACTGTTTGTCCATTAGACCTACCTGGTTAACAAATAGTCATTATTATTATTATTAGAAGCACAATTAGCTGGAGAAAAGACAAAACCTTTTTCATGTCTTTGAGTTCTACATGGATTACTAATGGCAAACATTGACAAAGTGCATCATTCTGACTTAAAATATGAGAAGGATTTAGATTGTTAGATGATATTCTAATAGGTAGTCCATCCCTTCTTCCTCTGGAGCTCACTGGAACTCTATGCCTAAGGACAGCACTTGCCTAAAATGGAATTTAAGGAAACTGAGAAATGTGGATTGCATCCCAGCATGGAATAGTGAATAAACTCTGTAGATCAGTGTGTGTATGTATACTTAAGAAGCTGTTCAAGGGCTCGCACAAGTGTATAAATACTAAGCACATGCAAGTCTGACTGCCCTTTTGTAGTAAGCTGTTGAGATGTAAGCATGTATGTATGTAAGGTCTGTCTATTAACCACTTTGTTTATATTTTATGATGCTGCTATCTATCCTGATGTGTTTCTATGTATTAAAGCATCTAAACAAAATACCCCACCTGTTTGTCATCTATGTTAGAGAGGGCCGAGCAACAATATTACTGTCAAACACAAGTGCACTGGGTTTTCAAAATCCATCTGCCATGCCTAAAGGACTTCAGGCCAGGATGGAATCTAAATTCTTCAGTTTGAGTTTGTTGGGAAACCAGTTGGAACTAGAGAAATATAAAGGAGTGAATTATCCCTACAGCAAGCATACTTCAAAAAACAGGTCAGAAACAAATGACAGGTAATAAAACTTGGTCAGCACCATTTTTATTTGCAAAATATGAAATGAAGCATGCAGAACATTCTAAATTATATTTGCATAAACTGATATATCTGATATTGATAACATATTTGAATTACTAAGGAAAATGCTTGAAATAAAGTCCGAATTGTATAAAATGCATAAGATGAGGAAACAACCACGTTTTCGCTAAGCACATATTTTTTGTATTAATCAAAGAGTTATCAGAAGTGTATAAAGTGTTTACATGTTTGTGCAGTATTGAAGTAAAATTATTTTGCAGAATACAGCCATTACAGAGCATACTGTGCACAGTACAGTATTTTGAAGAATTTATCATGCATTTGAAGGGTATTACAAGCTCACAGAACAGTTTGTTCATGCATAATTCAAGGGCCATATTTTCAGTGTGTTTGTAGATACTTTGCGGGCATGGCAGATGGATTTCGAAAACCCAGTCCCCTATGTTTGACAGTAATATTGCTGAGAACTGGAGAGTGTTTGAGCAAGAGTACGACATTTTCTTACAGGCTGCATTTTATGATGAAGATGACCATACAAAGGCATTTATTCTGCTTAATTTAGCTGGGTCAGAAGCCATAGAAAGGGAATGTTCATTTTTGTATGCACCTGCTATCTATACAGGTGAGGGGATAAACCATCATAATGTTGCACTGGCTGAGTCAAGGGAGGACCCTGAGTGCTTAAAATGTAAATTTAGAGAAATGTGTAACTCCCAGACAAATGTTACAATGGAAAGGCACTTATTTTACACAAGGGATCAAAAGCCTGGTGAAACTTTTGCAGCATATATAACTGACTTGAGAAACAAAGCTAAAACATGCAAATTTGGTGATTTAAGGGATGAGATGATAAAAGACAGACTTGTGTGTGGTATTAAAGATGATGCTGTGAGAAAGGTTTTGTTTAGTGATAGTGATTTAACTTCGAATAAGGTCATTGAGATTTGTCAGCTATATGAGCTCACAGAAAAGCACACAGATATGCTTATAAATGAGAATAGCTCTAGAAGGCACAGTGACAAAGCTCATGTTGATAGTATGCAGCACGTAGTTAAAAGAAACAAACTCAAGCACATGGCAGCAACGGTAGCCCCTGCAGCCCTCACTCGTAAACCCCAGACCTTTCCAGCACATTCCATAGTTCATACAGTCTCAGTGAAGCATAAGAGTGAGTCAACAAACTCAAAGCATGGGCCTCAACCTAGTTTTATTGCTAACTGTCATAACTGTGGTAGAAGTCATGAATCTAAAGGGGAAAAATGAAATAATTTCAAAAGGTTTTGTAATTTATAATGCCCACATTCTTTTATTAAAAGGGAACATATTAAGAAATGAGATGATTAATTAGAGAGCTGCAGCCCTACTCTTTATGCTGATGGTGTGTTAGTGCTTCATGAAACAGTCACTGCAGTAGATCTGAGAGAAAAGAATGAAATATTTTGTACTATGCCGATAAATGGCAAACCCATAGAGCTTAAAGTTGACACAGGTTCCAGGTGCAATGTTATGTCAGCAGAAACACTTGCTAGAGTGTGTCATGGTGAAAGGCTTGCTTTGGCAAGGTATGCAAAGCTTGTTGCTTCTGGAGGTGAAGAAGTTCAAACTGAAGGCTCAGTAGTGCTTTCATGTTACTCTGCTGGGAGGAGCTACAAATTGCTATTTTATGTGGTCAAGAAGCATGTTCAGTCATTATTAGGGATCAGAGACAGTATTGATCTATGAGATTTGAACAAAGCACTAAAAATACCTCATCATCCAATGCACACTGTTGAAGAATTTGCAGCTTTAATGGCACTGTTTTGTCTGTTTTAGATGCAAAGAGTTCATTTTGGCAAATTCAGCTCAACAAGAAATCCTCATTGCTCACTACTTTCAGTACTCAATTTGGCAGGTACAGATTTTAGAGAATGCCATTTGAGATAAATTCTGCAAGTGAAGTCTTTTAGCGTGCAATGGAGCAACGTTTTTCTTGGTATCCTTGTGCTATCATAGTCGACGACATACTAGTAGGAGGTCATGGTGAAGCAGAGCATGACAAAAAACTCAGAAAAATTGTAGAAAGGGCACGTCAAATGAATCATAAGCTCAATCCACAGAAATGCAAATTCAGCCTACAAGAAGTTACTTATGTTGGTCATTTATTTACCAGTTCAGGCTTACAACCAGAACCTTCTAAACAAACAGCCATTCTCGAGATGCCAGCTCTAGACAATGTTCAAACCCTGCAATGTTTTCTTGCCATTGTTAACTATCTAGGGAAGTTTATTGCAGATCTAAGCCAACTTTCAGCACCACTCAGAGAGCTGACATGTAAAGATGTATCATGGTCTTGGTTAGAGCAACACCAAAGAGCATTTGATGTCTTGAAATGGAGAACTGCTAATCCACCAACTCTCAGATACTATGATGTTCACAAGCCAGATACTCTTTAATGTGATGCTTCAAAATTTGGTCTAGGTGCAGTCATTCCACAAGAGGGTCAGCCTGTTGCCTATGCATCAAGAACTCATACCCAAACTGAAATGCAGTATGCCCAGATTGAGAAAGAGCTTTTGGCAATTGTGTTTACATGTTCAAAGTTCCATGATTATGTTTATGGTAGACCCATCCAGATCAAAACAGATCACCAGCCCCCAGTCACTATCTTAAGAAAGCCAGTGCATTCAGCTCCAGCCAGACTGCAATGCATTATGCTGAGAGTGCAAAAGTATAATTTCACTCTTGTCTACAAGAAAGGCAAACTTCTTTATCATGCCGATACATTGTCCAGATCATCCAGAAACACCACTGAACAGCATGAGAATGAGAATCTTGATTTGGAAGTCATGAAAGTGAGAAGATTTTCTTCCAAAATTCTTGATGTGTTGAGAGATCACATAGCCACAGATCCAGTTTTAAAAAGGCTCAACCACTTTATCAATCAAGGATAGCCATCAAAGCAATCTAGTTTTACCTCAAGAAGTGCAACCTTATTTTCCATACAGAGATGAGATTTTGTCTGACAAAGGTATCATCATGAAAGTTCTGAAAGTAATTGTTCCTAAGTCCTTGCAACAAAAATACATTACTATCCTACATCATGGTCACCCAGGAACTGACTTGTAGAGCAGAGTGTGTGTTGTAACTTTAAGAAGCATTTCCAAGTGTAGGCACGTGCATATAACTAGTGAGCATGTGCAGGCAGCAGTGCCATTTTGAGAGAACATATGCATGTAGTAGTCAGTCTGTTTATAAGTTTAAGTTTTTAAGTTACTAAGTCTCAATCCAGAAGTTTGTGTGTAATAAAGCTGCTTGAACTGAACCCACAACTGTTCATCTATTTTACCTTGACTGGACGAGCGACATGGTGTCAAAAGAGGGACTGAGAGTGCAAATTCTTCAAGCCACGAGGTGCGGAGTTGACAGTGAAGGTATATTCAGCAGGCTGGGTGATACAGTGCTCAAACCATTAAAAGGGGCCAGAAATGAACTTCAGGTAACCAAAACTTGCAGAAATTATTTACTTTGCAAAGCAAATGATATGGAGTATTCATAAGGCACAAAACACATTATTAATCAAAAGAAAGGTACAAAACGCATTATTAATTAAACAAAGTGCTTGAAACCATGACATTTAATAAAACTATCAGAAATACTTACATGGGGCTCAGAACTACCTCCAGTTTGTATAATCAGCATGTTTAAAGTAAAACAAGCACAAGAAAAGCATAATGAGTATGATAAGAGGTCAAATGGGAATAATGAGTACAATAAATGGGCAAAATAAACTTAAAAAAGCAAAGCGACTACATGTTTTTTAGCGAACGAGCATGTTTTGGTATAGACTACTATTTTGCATTGACCAAAGCCCTTCAAAGTATAACTAGAGTTGTTCAAAGTATCTCAGAGTTTGCAAATTGTTTGCAGAGTGTGTGCTTTATTACGATGCAATTATTTCAAAGAGTTTGCTGTGTGTAAATTACAATGATTTTGCAAAGTACAAAGTACAGACATTTTGAAAAATTTCTTGTGCTATGTACATTTATTCGCAGAGTGCCACCATTTTAAAATGTTTCTTACACTGTACAGTTATTTCACAAAGTACAGCCATTTTGAAAAGTTCTCATGCTATATACAGTTCGTTTGCAAAGTGCATTCATTTCAAAGTGTTTCTTACTCTGAGCTTCTTGTGCTGTGTACAGTTCATTTGCAAAGTACAGTCATTTTGAGTATTTTCTATTCTGATAAAGGGTGGTTTTGCAAAGTACAGTGATTTTAAAGTTTTCTTATGCTACGGAGACTTATTTGTTGAAATGCAGTTATTTCAAAGAGTCTGTTGTGCTATTGGTCTTAATTTCAAGTTCTGGCATAAAGTTCTGGCATATTTATGTGTGTGTATGTTCATATATAATTTCAAGTACCTTCACTACTGTGTGTTGATATGGAAGAAGCATTTTGCAGACCCATTCCATTTGTGTTTGATCATAATGTTGCAGAGAATTGGAGAGTATCTGAGCAGGAATATATTTTCATAAATGCGTTTTTTTCTGACAAAAATGTACGTACAAGGGCATTTATTTTGCTTAACTTATTGAGGTCAGAAGCCATTGAAAGACAGCGTTCGTTTATGTATGCACCACCAGTATATGCAGGAGAGGGGGAAAAACTGCCATACTGTTGTACTGACTGAATCTTATCACACAAGTATGTTTGCAAGTGATAAGAGCATGGTTTCTCCAGTCTCTAGAGCAAGTGTAGACAGCATGTAGCACGTGGATAGCAGAAGCAGGCCTAAGCACATGGCAGCTACAGCCCCTGCAGGTTTTCCAGGGAAGACTCATAACCTTCTAGCAAGTTCTGAGACTAGTCCAACAAAATGGACATGCTCAGTGCAGTATAAGGGTGAGTCAACAAAACCCAATCCAAATTTTATTGCTAACTGTCGTAACTATGGTGATAATCATGAGACTAAAATAGAAAAGTGCTTAGCATTTGGTCAGCAATGCCACAAGTGTAAACAATGGAACCCCTTTCAAAAGTTTTGTAAATCAAGCAAACTTCATCCAATTATTAAGAAAGGTCACTCAGAAACACAAGTTGATTATGTAGAAAGCTACAAACCTACTTTGTATGTAGATGGTGTATCAGTGGTCAGTGAAAAAGTTAATGCAGTAGATTTGTTGGCAAAGAACAAAGTGTTTTGTACTATCCTGATCAATAGTAAACTCATGCAGCTCAAATCAGACACTGGTTCAAAGTGTAATGTAATGTCAGCAGAAACATTTGCTAGGGTGAGTGCTGGTGAACAACTTAATTTGGCTAATTGTGCGAAGCTTGTTGCTTATGGAGATGAAGAGATTCAAACCGAAGGTTCAGTAGTGCTTTCAACCTGTTTGGCTGGGAACAGTTACAGCTTGCAATTCTATGTAGTCAGAAGACCTGTGCAGTCATTATTAGGTCTCAAAGACAGTTTAAGAATGAAGCTTCTTTCTTTTACCAAAGAAGTCAATCATGTAAGCACATGTCCCAGTTCCAGCTTCAGTGATGCTATTTTCTCAGAGTATGCTGATGTTTTCAGCGATAAGCTAGGCAAAATTTCCAGTTGTGTACTCCACGAAAGTAGACCCAGAGGTCAGTCCAGTGGTCAGACTGGTGAGAAGAGTTCCAATAGCTATGCAGGACAAAGTCAAGGTCCAGTTAGATAAGTTGGTGCAGCAAGGTGTGATTTATCCAGTCAGAGAGCTAAAAGAGTGGGTGTTTTTCATGGTAGTTGCTCATAAGAAAAATTAAAATGAAATTAGAATATGCATTGACCCAATAGACATGAACAAGGAATTAAAGAGACCTCATCATCCTATGCGTATGGTTGAGGAGGTTGCCACCCTCATGCCAAGTGCTACTGTTTTTTCTGTCTTGGATGCAATGAGTTCATTTTGGCAAGTAATGCTTGATTGCAAATCTTCATTACTGACTACATTCAGCACACCATTTGGTAGATATAGATTTCTCAGAATGCCTTTTGGAATAAATTCTGCCAGTGAAGTCTTTCAGCATGCAATGGAGCAAGTTTTTTTGAGTTATCCATGTGCTATAATAGTGGATGATTCACTGTTTGGAGGTAATGGAGAAGCAGAGCATGACAGAAACCGCAGGAAAGTTCTGGACAGAGGGCATGAAGTGAACTTGAAGCGTAGTCCTTTGAAATGTAAATTCAGGCTTCCAAAAGTTACTTATGCAGGTCATTTATTTACCAGTAAAGGCTTATGACCAGACCCTTCCAAACAAGCAGCCATTTTTGAGATGCCAGCCCCGGACAATATCCAAGCCCTGCAGCATTTCCTTGGCATGGTTAACTATTTGGGCAAATTTAGCATTTTGGCCTTCTATGTCACAAGATGTTGACAGAATATTTTCATCCTGTTCTGTATGTAATAGTATTAAGCCACATCAACAGAAAGAACCACTTCAGCTAATCCAGATTCCTGAACTACCTTGGTCGACAGTAACTACCGACATTTTTGAATGGAATAGTCAACATTATCTGATGTTAGTAGACTCTTACCCCAATTGGTTTAAGATTGGCTACTACCTAACCTAGAATCCAGTATTGTCATTACTAAGATGAAGCATAATTTCGCAGTACATGGTAGTCCACACAAAGTTATTTTGGATAACGGCATGCAGTTACAAGTCAACAGTTCAAAAGATTTGCTGAAGAATGGAACTTTACTCATGTCACGAGTAGTCCAGAGTGCCCACGGTCAAATGGTTTGGCAGAACATGCAGTTCAAAGTGCAAATCAGTTACTAGAGAAGTCAAAACAAGATAATAGTGATGTTTTCCTGAATCTCTTAAATCTCAGAAATGTTCCTTGTGATAAACATCTTGATTCACCTGCTCAGGGACTTCTGTCAAGACAAACCAGAACCCTGTTACCAATCAGTAGTCAATTGTTGGTTTCATGTGTCAAGAACAACAGGTCAGTGAAAGCCAATCTGTTGAAGAAGTGTTTAACCCAGAAGTCCTACTATGATAAGACCAGCAAACTGCTCAATCCATTACAAAAGGAGAAGTGGTAAAGATGCAAATGTCCAGAGGTAATGATTGGATTGGTATCATGAAGAGTATTTACCCAGAGCCAAGATCATACATTGTGGAATCACAAGGAGCAGATTTTAGGTGGAATTGGAAACATTTGAGTCTAAGCTTATACCACAGCACATAGCCAGCGAGAAAGACTCCTCATCCCAGAGTGAGTTGTCTGGTGTTCCAGTTCCTGAGGAAGTTCCAGAGAATATTTCCATTCCTGTAACGAATCCAAATGAATCCAGAAGTTCCTGATATGAGTTATTTACCAAAGCCTGTCCTTGTTGGTTGCTAAATTACGTTGAGATTGCTATGTTATGAGATTTGGTCGTATCTCCAAACCATGTAGCAGATACATGGCAACTTGGACATGGACATTGTGTTTTATTTCTGATTTCTATAGTAATGCATGTCTAACTCTGATACTGTTTTTCAAAGGGCAATCTTTTTAAGAGGGGATGTATATCAATATGTGTGTGTATGTACCATTAAGAAGCTATCCAAGGGCTTGCACAAGAGTATAAATACTGAGCATGTGCAAGTCTGACTGCCATTTTGTAGTTAGCTGTTGAGATGAAAGCATGCATGTATGTAAGGTCTGTCTGTTCACCAGTTCATTTTTATTTTATGATGCTGCTATCCATCCTGATGTGTTTCTATGTATTAAAGCATCCAAATGAAATACCTTGCCTGCTTGTCATCTATGTTAAAGAGGAATGAGAGACAAACTCTAAGACCCTTGAAAAATATCTTGGAGTCACGGAAGATCACTAATATTGTCTGTGTTTTGCAGTCTTGAAAAAAATTGTAAAGTTGTGTACCCCTGAATGTCTTGTGAGAAGATCTACAGTGAAACAGGTTCTCAAAGTCACTGTTACCTACCCTTTGCTCCCTGTTTGTTTCAGGAGTGATAGCTGTACCCTCATTCATAGCAATAATTAACTAAAAAATGTTGATGCGCCAAGGAAGTATGTTTTCTCCCTTCCTGTTTGCAATTTTCATGGGCAGGATATCAAGGCTCAGACAAGGCCTGGAGAGTATGTAGGTTGGGGACATGAAGGTTGCATCTTTGTTGGTGGCAGTTAGCATTGTCCACCCTCTTAGAGTCAACTTTCTCTGATCTCTACTGAGCAGTGGAGCAATTCGCTTCTGCATGTGACATGGTTAAGATGAAAACCAGCAGCTCCTAATCTGATGTTATGGTTTTCCTATGGAAAAGAGTAGATTGTTTCTTCCAAGTGAGAGGGATGCAGCTAGCTTAGATAGAGGTGTTCTTGTATCCTGGATCTTGCTCACAAGTGTTGGCATCAGGAGATTTATCAGCAGATGGCTGCAGTAACAGCAGTATTGGAGGTGTTACACCAGACTTTGGAGATGAAGTCATAGGTGAGTCATAGGACAAAACTCTCAGTCTGCTGTTCTATCAGTGTTCTCATTCTCACTTACTGGCATAATCTTTAGGTAGTGATCACAGATACAAGCAGCAACATTGAGTTAATTTGAAGGATAGCTGGGCTTATTCACCAAGACAGCATGAGGAACAGATCAGTCTGGGAAGACCTCAGAGTGCAGTCCAAACTCTTTCCTGTTGACAGAATTCAGAGGAAGTGGTCTGAGCACTTGTGAGGAGGTCTCATAGGCTTCTCTCACAAGAGGTATACCAGGCACAAGGCACAGCCCACTAGAAGATGTTACACATGAAACATGCTGAAGAGCTAGTTAATCTTATCTGGGAGCACATGGAGATCCCATAAGATGAGTTAGAAACTTTTGTTGACAAATTGTGGAAGTCTGATCTACCCACCTCAATGTACAGCTGAAACATGATGAAGAGCTCTTTCAGCTTACCTTGGAGCACCTAGAGGTCCCATAGGATAAGCTAGAAATTATTTCTACGGATTTTGGAAGTCTGTCCAACCATTTGCATTGTGCCAGTGCCCTAGCCCTCACCAGGAAAAGAAGCTTAGAAAGTGATGGTGATGGCTTTGATGTTCTAGGAGAAGTTTCACTTGGACTGCAATGACATCTTAGGCTATCCTTAAAAAATGAGATTATGAATGGCGGGAAAGTCAGTCTGAATAACAAATAAGTGCAAGAAAATTAATTATTTTGGCTTTACCTGAATATCATTCAGTATTTTAGAATGTTCAGTAAATAAAGGTTGTGCTAGAATTTCATAAAAAAAGTCCAAAATATTATTTCAGCAGAACTTGTGATTTTATTGTTTTTCTTACATTTGATGCATCCTTTGAAAAACTAAAAGGCTGCCAGGCCAGCTAGCTAGAATTTTTAGATAATTCCATGTCATTGTAAATAATATAATCCACAGGCTGTTTTACAAATGTAACTAAACTAAATGTAATAAAACTGTGTTATATGTAACCACAGTGCACCCTGCTGGAAGAAAGCTAATAAAGCATTTTATGACTGTTTGATCTCAAAGCTTGGAGACAGGATGTGTGGATGAAGGAATTCTTTCTATTGTTCTGAGACCAGAGTTAATTGCTAGATTTTACATGTATAATTTTTTATTGCTTTGGCTTCCTGACCAGGTGCAAGCTTACTAATAAATGTAAATTTAGAGTTTCTGGTAGCCTGGGAACCAGGGAAGTGTCAAGAATGATATAATCTAAAATGAGTCAGCAGTGATTTATTATCAATTTAAGAGATCTCAGAGAGAAAGAGATACCATTTTGCATTTGTCTTCAGAACTGACATCACCAGCACTTGCTTGCTCTTTATGTAAGGAGGATCTTAGACCTTAGTATATCTCTTAGAAACAGATAGAAAATAGTAAGATTAGACTAGCTGTTTTCTATATTTATGTCAGACTATTCTACAGTATTATTTTAAGCATTTTCCTGTGATCTCTGAACTCAAGACTAGCACTTTGTTGAAGTGACGAGATTTGTCTTGTGTTTTTAATATAATTATTAAATATTTTTAAACCTTTCAGCTGTGGCTGTTTTGTGTAAAGATAATTTATCTCTAGAGTACTTGCAAGTATTTGGTGATACTGCATAAGCCACTCCAATAGCCTTAAAAGTTGTGGTCACACTTACTATTTGGATAGCGCTAATATTGCACAGTAAAATTGTACACCCTTTGGGAAGGGCCTTATAGTAGCTGATATTAGTGGTTGGTGGCAGTCAGTACTTCCTTATACCATAGCAGAAAGGGGGCAGAGATGGAGAACCTGTGCCAGCCTTCCCCAGGAGTGTCTGTGTGTTTGTATATAAATCAAATCTTAAAGAGTGTGTGTCAGCTACTTGGGCAGGGACATGAAGCACTGGTTGGACAGAGAGGGTGCTGGAGGTTTTAGCTTGACCGCTAGGCTGATATCTGGACCCTATAGCTGTGCCAGTGGGGAGTCTTATTGGGGATCTGGAAAGAAAGGGAGAAACCAGCCCCAGACTTGACTGTGATCTCTGTGTGCTCTTAAGGGAAATTGTACTTTACTGTGTGTGTACTTGTTATCCTTCCCAATGTGCATGCCCCCTCACTGGTGCTAGTGGTGAGTATTGAGGCTCCTCGATTACTGAGCCAGTGCACGGGTGTCACATATCAATTGTTTTGCAGTGGTGAGATATCTACATCAAATATTAATTGTTTGATTGTGGTGAATTAACCACACCACATACTAATTGGCTTGTAGTGGTGTAGATCGTGAATTCCTCTAGTTTGTGGACAGTGATCATTGAAGGTGTTTTTGTACTCTAAATTAGTCACGCAGTAAAAATTCAGAGTTCAGATCACAATTGTTTAATTTCTTTTGTTAGCTTAGTCAGGGAGACCAGGCAACATGTCAGCAGAGGAGTATGGCAAGCTGCCAAGAAGCCATTTGGCTGAGATGTGCCAGGCTAAGGGACTGGTGCATGGAAACATGACTAAGGCAGACATGATGGCAGCTTTGGGTCCCACTGCATCAGAAAACAGCAATTAGGAAGATGATCAGACTGGCTGTGGAGATGTACAATATTCAGAGAATGGACATTTCAACCTTTCTGCAAAGGAATTAAAAATCCATCTGGAGCTAAGGAGACTTAAGTTGGAGGCCAGGCATTTGGAAATGGAAGCTGTGGAGAAGGAGAGGCAGAGGCAGAATGAAAAGGAGATGCTGACTCTTCGCCAGAGTCATGGAGGTAATGGGAAAGGGAGTAACTGGACCGCAGAAGCACAAAACATCAGAAAATTTCTTCACCAGTTTACAGAGGGGATAATTTTGATAGTTTCATTCCTATGCTTGAGAGGATATGTAAACAGTATGATGTTGAACAAAAGCTCTGGGTAATGTTCCTGACCCCCTTACTCCATGGTAAAGCTGTAAATGTACTTTCCAAATTATCAGATGTTGACTGTTTTAACTATGATGCTGTAAAGAATTGTATGTTAGAATTGTTTAAACAAAAACCTGAAACGTATAGGAAAAATATCGTGAGCATAGACACAAGGCAGATGAAAGTGTGTGTGTGAATATGTTGCTGAACTAAGCACTTATTTTCATAGGTGGGTGAGTGGATATCAGGTCACCACTTTAGAAGGGCTGGCAGACCTTTTGGTGTGGGAACAAGCTCTTAGCAGTTTGCCTATAGACACTAGGATCTGGTTAGCTGACAGACAATGTGCTACTTCAGATCACTTGGGGAAGAATAGAGACCTATACCTAGCAACCAGGGCATCGCTCCACAAGAAAGGGACACCCATTGCTGCTCATGGATCTAAAGGAATCCATGGTGGGCAGCTCAGACAGCCCCAACAGAATCTGCCAGTAACAGGGGAAGCCACTAGTCGGGTACACATCCAGGACCTAGGGTTAAATGTTTTGAATACAACCAGTTGGGCCATGTGGCATATAGATGTCTACGGAGGCAAGGTAGGGAACAAAGGGTGAGGGAGCCTGTAAGTGGGAAGGACAAAATACCTATAGTAGGTTATCTTGAGACAACAAGGGTACCAAAGTACCACAAGAGGTTATAGCCTATCATAGTGAATGGCAAAGAGCCCATTGCTAAGAGAAATACAGCCTCTGACATAACCATTGCAAAGCCTGCAATGGTTACAGAGGAGAACTACTTTCCTGGGCAGTCTACTCCAGTCAGAGTTTTAGGAGGGACCCCATTCCATGTACCTTTGGCTAGGGTTCACCTTGACTGGGAGGGTGGAAAGGGAGGTGAGCAAGTAGGTGTGTTTGAGGATATCCCTGTAGATGTCCTGATAGGAAATGATTTTGATAAGGCAGTACCATGTGCTCATGCAGTTACATGCAGTCAGGCTTAGAGACAAGCATCTGGGTCTGGTAGCCTGGAAGAGACCCAGTCAGACCACATACTTGCAGCCAGGACTGGTGAAGTGGTTACTTCAGGGAGGGAGCTACCTTGTATTAGTGAGACTGAAGGTGAGCCACAGCTGCTTGTGGGTACTGATGTTCCCCTGGGCAGAGTGACTGCAAAGGTAGAGGTGAGTAGTAGTAGTACCCTGACTGACAGTGAGGCACCACTGTCACAGGATGCCAGACTTCATGTGGAAGGGGAGATGGGGGGGTTACATAGAGAGAGTTGAGACAGACTTAGCTCTCAGTCCCTACATTACAAGGCCTGAGAGAGGTAGCTAGTGAGGTGCCTGATTCTCAAGAAAAGGGGAATTATGTATACTGGGACAAAGGGTTACTATATAGAGAGTGGACTCCTGATAGAGGGCTAGAAGCTGAGAGAATACAGAAGTTGGTAGTGCCTACAGCCTACCATCTGACACTTCTAGCCATAGCCCATGATATTCCCTTTGCAAGCCATATAGGTATAAAACATACAAAGAGACCTAATATGCAGAACATTTATTGGCCTGGAATTTCCAGAGATGTAACAGGGTACTGCAGTGCCAAAAGGTAGGCAAGCCAAGAGACAAGGTGAGAGCACATTTGATGCCTTTGCCTGTGATTGAGGAGCGATTTCAGAGGGTAGCTATGGATATTGTGGGGCCTCTGAGTACCCCAAGTTCCACAGGGAAAGGTATATCCTAGTGGTAGTAGATTATGCTACAAGATACCCTGAGGCAGTGGCTGTGTCCTCCATTGAGGCAGAAAAGGTGGCAAATGCTTTATTGGAGGTGTTCAGCAGGGTAGACTTCCCAAAAGAAATACTGACTGACAGAGGTGCCAGTTTCATGTCAGACCTGCTGGTTTGTCTATGGAAGTACTGGGGGCTGAAGCACCTGAAGACCACCCCCTACCATCCCTAGACTAATGGTCTTGATGAGAGGTTAAACTCTACAATCAAGTCCATGCTACTGGCATTTGCAGACCACTTTAAGAGGGATCGTGAAAAATATTTGCCCCATCTGTTGTTTTCTTACAGAGAAGTTCCCCAGGAATCCACAGGTTTTTCACCCTTTGAGTTGTTGTATGGGCATAGGGTGAGAGGGCCTCTAGATTTAATTCATGATGAGTGGGAATGTGAGTGTAAATCCCACAAGGAGTCTGTTGTGGCATATGTCCTAAACCTCAGGACAAGGCTCAGGGAACACATGGACTTGGTCTAGGAGAACCTGGCAAAAGCCCAACTGCAGAAAAAGGTCTGGTATGACAAGAATAATCGAGCTAGAAAGTATGCTGTAGGACAGCAGGTAATGGTTCTCATTCCTGTCATACACAACAAACTTCAAGCAGCTTGGGAGGGGCCCTACAAGGTGGTAAGAAAGGTAAGTGATGTTAACTACATGGTAGAACTGCTAGGTAGGAGGCAGGAGCACAAATTGTACCATGTTTACATGATGAAACCTTATCATGATAGGGAGGCCCTTGTGCTGAGTATTTGCAGTGGATTGCAGGAGGAGTCTGAGGGAGATCTGGTGACTGATCTCCTCAGTGAAGCTTGGACTGGCACCTCAGCGGAAGGGGTAGCAATGTCCCAGCAGTTATCTCCTACCCAGGTTTGAGTAATCCGAGCAGTGTTACAGGAGTTTGGGGACATGTTCACTGGGAAACCATGGTGCAGCACCAGGTGGATACAGAACCCAAAAGGCCTATTAGGCAGGCCCCTTACAGGGTGCCTGAGAGAGTCAAACAGACTCTGAGGGAGGAGATACAGGAAATGTTGGAAATAGGGGTAATTCAAGAGTCCAACAGTCCCTGGGCTTCCCCAGTGGTGCTGGTACCAAAGAAGGATGACAGCACCAGGTTCTGTGTGGACTACAGGAAATTAAATAGTCACACAGAGTCTGGTGCTTACTCCATGCCTAGGACAGATGAAACCCTAGATCAGCTGGGTGGGGATATGTATGTATCTTACTACCATTGATCTTACCAAGGGTTACTGGCAGGTGCCCTTGGCTCCCAGTGCTAGAGAGAGGTCAGCCTTTGTGACTCCTTTTGGGTTGTATGCCTTTTGGGATAAAAATGCCCCAGCAACTTTCCAGAGGCTGGTAGATCATATCCCAGCAGGAGCAGGAGGGATTGCTCTTGCTTACCTAGATGATAATGCCATCTACAGCCATTCCTGGCAGGAGTACCTTCAACATGTCAGGGAGATTCTGGGCAGACTACAGAGGGCAGGGTTGACCATTAAGCCCAGCAAACATCAGGTGAGTATGGCAGAGGTCTCCAACCTAGGACACAGAGTGGGGAGTGGTAAGATCAGGCCAGAACCTGCCACAGTGGAAGCCACTCAGGCATGGCCTGCACCTGTTACCAAAAAGCAGGTGAGGGCATTCTTAGGGACAGCAGAGTACTACAGAAAGTTCGTCCACAGTTATAGTACCATAGCTGCTCCCTTCACAGACTGACAAGGAAAAACAGGCCAGATAGGGTAATGTGGACCACAGCATGTGAGCAGGCATTCCAGAAGCTTAAAGAAGCTTTGGAAGGACCCCTTGTGTTAGCCAGTCCAGATTACAGCAAAGAATTTGTTGTGCAGGTGGATGCTTCTAACCATGGGGTGGGGGCTGTACTTAGCCAGATTTCTTTAGAGGGAGACCCAGTGGTTTATCTCAGTCATAGGCTCCAACCCAGGAAGGAATGCTATGTAGCTGTAGAAAAGGAATGTCTAGCCATAATGTGGGCATTGCAAAATCTTCAGCCTTATCTGTATGGAAGAAAATTCACTGTAGTTACAGATCACAATCCCCTAACATGGTTATACCAAGCCAGCAAGCAAAATGTCAAGGTGCTAAAATGGAGCCTAGGGTTGCAAGCATATGATATGTCAGTGCAGCACAGCAGTGGGGTTAGGAACAACAATGCGGATGGGCTCTCAAAACAGGGGATGGGGTAAGGTATACTCAGATAGACCTAACCCTCTCAAGCAACGTTTCTCAAGGGTCACATGAAAAACTAGCTTGAGTTCTCAGGGGGTGAAAAACTGAAAGGCTGCCAGCCCAATTAGATAGAATTTTGTAGATAATTCTATGTCATTGTAAATATTAATATAATCCACATGCTGTTTTACAAATGTAAGAAAACTAAATGAAAGAAAAAACTGTCTTACATGTTCTGAACTTCAAAAATGTAACCACAATGCACCCCGCTGGAAGAAAGCTGATAAAGTAAAGCATTTTATGACTGTTTGATCTCAAAGCTCAGAGACAAGATGGCTGGATGAAGGAATTATTTCTATTGTTTTGAGACCAGAGTTAATTGCTAGATTTTACATGTATAATGTCTTTTATTGCTGTGGCTTCCTGACCAGGTGCAAGCTTACTAAGAAATGTAAATTTAGAGTTTCTGGTAACCTGGGAACCAGAGAAGTGTCAAGAGTGATGTAATCTAAAATGAGTCAGCAGTGATGCATTATCAGTTTAAGAGATTCATTTATTTATTTATTTTACATTTGTTAACTGGGAAAGTCCGACTTGGAACCAGCCATTTTTCAGCGGAGGCCCGGGGAGAAATGCTCCAGATGCATGATTTTGTAATCTCTGAGAGAAATAGATAGCATTTGTCTTCAGAACTGACAACATCACCAGCACTTGCTTGCTCTGTATGTAAGTAGGATCTTAGACTTTAGTATGCCTCTTAGAAATAGATAGAAAATAGGAAGATTAGACTAGCTCTTTTCTATATTTATGTCAGACTATTCTACAATATTATTTTAAGCATTTTCCTGTGCTTTTTAAACTCTTGACTAGCACTGTGTTGAGTTGAGGAGATTTGTCTTGTGTTTTTAATATTTATTATTACATATGTTTAAACCTTTTAGCTGTGGCTGTTTTATGTAGAGATAATTTAAGCTCTAGAGGGCTTGCAAGCATTTCATGATAACTGCATAAGCCACTCCAATAGCCTTAAAATTTGTGGTCACACTTACTACTTGGATAGCAGTAATATTACACAGGAAATTTAAACACCCTTTGGGAAGGGCCTTATAGTAAATAATATTAGTGGTTGGTGGCAGTCAGTACTACCTTATAGCCTGCCAGAAATGGGGCACAGCTGGAGAACCTGTGCCAGCCTTCCCCAGGAGTGTTGGTGTGTTTGTTTATAAATCAAATCTTAAAGTGTGTGTGTGTGTGTGTGTGTGTGTGTGTGTGTGCATGGGCGTCACATATGCTTTTTAAAAACTGATTTGTAGCACATGGAACATGCTGATTTCACTCTGATATTCCAAAAAAGACAAACTAGTTAAGCTCCGTAATGGCACTTGACCCATCCTTAACAATTGTTAAGCACCCCTTGCTTATGTTTTTAAGGTCAGGTCTAGCACTTGACAGTAGAATTTGCCTGTACTGACAAGCTAATGACAGTCACAGAACAAAACATTTGTTTCTGCCAGCTGTCTGTACCCTTAACATGTCCCTAACATCCTGTAAAAAACTTAGAAAGTTGCTAGAATAACAGGATGTGTTCACCTGTATAATCTGAAGGACACAATCCTCTGAAATGCAAATGAATGTCATTATTTAGTGACTTCAAGCCTTAGTGGTTTGTCTAAAAAACACAGGTTTTATGAGGAGTGGACCAAAAATATGAAGTAATAATCTGGAAATTTTATAAAAATCTAGACAATATATAGGCATGAAAGGTGAGTGTAAATGTAGTGGATTGGATTGCCCTGCTTTTCTGACAGTATCTGCCAAGTGTTTTATGGATTTCAATGCCAGCAAAACACTTTGTAATTTTTTTTCATTGTAACTAACAGTACATGGGGCAAATAAAGTTCTATATACTACAATGAAGTATGATTGC
>NC_056728.1:1293647217-1293649717 GCF_019279795.1 Protopterus annectens
GTAGATCAGGAAGTGCACTTGTGATATAAATACCTATCATTAAGTAAGTTTTAAGATTATCATTAGTGCTTGCAAGACGGATCACAATTTTTAATACTCTTCTCATGCCTCATCATTTTATATATGGTTACCACCAAGTTCATAGCCCTGGCACCTAGCAATGAGAAAAGTATGTTGTATAGGTTATCCATGGTGTAATAAAGGTGTCAATACTTCTGATTACTGAGTCAAGTATAGCCAGAATATCAGTTTTGGTGTGACTAGTTACAGAGGTAGCATTTAAGGTGTTCAGGACACTGAGATGGAATGAAAAAAGTTAGCATCTGACTTACACTTGTTACTGAGTTGAGTTTTGTAGACTGGCCACTAAGTGGCAGCCCTTGAGACCCAAATGAGAATTAACTATTGAACATCAGTTAGAAAAAATATATATACTCTCAGTTCAAAGTTGTTAATCCAAAGTTAAAGTAAAATGAAAATCACAATGTTCAAGCTGCAACAAAGATTATCCCATGTTTTTCATTTGTTTTCACAGTATAACTTTTTAAAAAGTTAATGCAACTGATTCCTTTAAATAATGAGAAATTTGGCTATACCTGACTCAATCTAAAATTTCACAAACGTATTGAAGAAACAAAATTAAAAAGTAATAACCTACTTTGCAAGTGTGTAAAATATCTAATTTTCCATTTCATTCAGGTAGAGGTGCTGTAAATAAGTCATTCTACTAGCTCAGATTGAATACGGCCTTCCTATAATATCCGCAGCCTCAAAGAAAACCTAACACCTCTGCAAACAATCTCTACAAGAATGTACTATTTTATCAGATTTGCTTCCCTACATGAATATTACTATCAGAAAGCTAAGTGGTTCCTTATCTCCCCAAATCAAACACTCTTGGAATACTTATTGTTTCAACTTCTAAAGCCAAACACATTTTCATTTTTAGTTGGGAGAATTTACATAAAACATGCTCACTACAATATCAGGTCCTCTTCCTCAAATAATCTAGCCCTACAAACTCCAAATAATAAGCTTTATATAACGATCTTAGTTTTTTCCAACCTCATCCAAAGCTTTGGAAGAATCTTCTATGCTTCATAAAAGATATTTTTACATCAAAAAGAATTTAATTTCTCCCTTCAAAATGCATTCAGATGTAACTGTTACTCCATGTCAACCCTATCTGAATAATAGAAATCACGCTACAGTTCATAGGTTCATAGGTATATATTAAGCTAATGACCAATAGGGTTTTTCTAAGCCCTGCTATATAATCTAACCCAACTGTGTCCCATTGTACCTTGAGTGTCTATTAGCAGGAGTGTGTTAGTTTGAAGGTGGCTAAGGGCTCTATGATGGGGGTGGGGTGGGTGGGTGTGTTACTTTGGAAATATTTAACTTACTCTCTGCCTATGTCCATTAGAGACAGGAGGTCCAGACTGGGGGTGAATTTACAATTTCAATCCAATGGTCAAGGTTACATTTTAATAGGGTCAGGGATGAGCTGTGCTTCACATGGATGGGGAGCCTATTCCATAGTGTGGAGATCCTTTGAGACACATATCATTCTCACCAGTATGTTTTTTATGTTGCAGGCAAAGTTTAAATCCTTTGATCTAGTGTTTCTAGTGCTGTTCATATTGTGGATGTGCAAAACACTCATCAGGGCTGGATCTGAGGATGCCTTATATGCCAGGCATAGAATGCCTTTCAATAACCTGTAGGAATCTAATTATAGAGATAGAGCCTTAAGCCAACCTGTGTCGGACAGTATAGTAGTACCCTGGATTCTCCTGGTGAGTGATGTCTGTGGGCATTTCAACTGTTGCAAATGCCTGGTCAGGTACATGGCGAAAAAGGGCACTGTACATAATGATGGATCTGATACAGGACAAATAAAGTGGAACTATGACTTCCTTGGACCCAGATACCATACCCTTACTTATAAGTTGGACAACATAGAATGACTTTCTTTCTATCTTGGCTATGTGTTGGTCGTAGACCAGTAGTCTACATATGTTCCTAGAACCCTAACTACTGGACTAATTCTTAATGGTGTTTTATCAATGAAGTAATTGGCTTGTGTGGACTTTTTCCCAAAGGGTACTATAATGCTCTTTTTGGCATTGAGTTTTAAACTGTGGCTTTGGCACCAGTCATTTGTCTATGTTAGGCCCTCTTGTAAGATGTTAGTGTCATGGGAGAAACCTATGATAGCTCCCAATTTGCAATCATCTGTGAACTTAGTGAGCCAGAGGCCATTGACATTAGCTTTGACCTCTGGGAGTTAGATACCAAACAGTAGTAGGCCCAGCATGGATCCTTGAAGTACTTCACTGGTGATCGGTCTCTTGTTGAAGATGGTCTCACTAAACCTGACTTCTTTAGTCCTACTTGTAAGCTAGCTGTCAGTCTAGCGAGTTATGCATGGATTTATGCTTAGTCAGATGCATTTGTCAATAATACCTGAGTGGAGTTCATATTAAATGCCTTAGCC